>NW_006203589.1:245485-248888 GCF_000334495.1 Tupaia belangeri chinensis | reverse complement strand
TTAATGGCGTGTTTATTTTTTTTTTTTTTTTTGGACAGGTTTTTGCTAGCGGGCACGTGTGCTCACCAGACAGACAGAGAGAGACAGAGAGACAGAAAGCGAGAAATCACCCCCCAGGGGGTATGGCCACGCTGTAATCCCTTCTCCTCCATTCTCCTCTCGGGATCTTGGGCACACACGCACACGCGCCCGGCGTGAGTTTAAGCCATGTCCAATTTTTAACACGACACTGTAGAAATGGGGTGCTAACAGAGGGCTTCAGGCTGAAGGACGACATCATCAGATCTGTTCTGAGACAATTCTGGTAGTACGTGACAGATGGAGAGAGGTGGAGAAACTGGGTAGGGGGCATCTGTAAAAGTCAAGGCAAGACATCTGAATGAGGCAATAGAGAAGCAGCAATAGCAGGAATTCAAAAGACATTTAAGTATCTGTTGTTGACACAGGTGAGCAGCCATAAAGACTGTTTGACCCCTGGAAATACCTTCTACGATCAGTCCCACTGATCTACTTCTGAACTTCAGTGACTTGATTTGCATTTGTCAGTTTGCTGGCCCTGCAATACCCATTTCAGGAGCCTGTGCTGCTCCAGACTTCTAGAGACTTCGTACTGGCCGAATAGGAAATGGAGGAATAGTCTCCACTGAACATGATGCTATTTAAAGCTCGGCTAATCTCTCAACGCAAACTGAAGCTGAGGGCTGACTCCTAGATCTGGTGGCTGAGGGAGGAGGATCCCACATGGTTGACCACAGTTACAGTCCTGGCTTCAGTGTCTTGAAGAAAACATACCAGGTACATGTGTGTGCATGCCCAAGGTCCTGATGGGATAGAGAGAGGGAGAAGGGATTGGGCAAGACCATGCCCCATTGGGGGGTACTTCCCCCCTCCCCTCTCCCTGTCTCTTTCTAGTGAACACACATGTCCTCTGGCAATTAAAAAAAGAAAAAAAAAAGAGGAAGCTGAGTTGGTGCTTTGGCTGTGCAGGTGTTCAGACCCACGGCAGCCTCTCCGCCATCTACATATGCCAGCTAGCTCAGTTCAAACTTCCATCAGAGCACTGGCTCTGCAGCAGAAAACCTGGGTTCAAGTTCTGACTTCACAACACAGTTGCTGTGTGGCGTAACCTTTCAAGCATGTTCTTCATCTGTGAAAAGGAGATTAAAAAAATACCTGTATCTTTCCCCTGCTCAGGAGAGAGACCAAAGCAGGAAGATAGGGGTATAAAGAGACAGAGACGAGAGAGCTCACACGCAAGGAAGCCTCACACACATCACGGGGCTGTAGCTGAAAAGCACTATGCCTGCCATTGTTCTATCAATCAACAAGTGGCCATACAAACCAGGAGACCGATTTTAAAACTTGGATGATGCGAATCAAAGAGGTATTTGTTTCATCAAATATCACCTCATTTCAGTAACAATGACAATGTTTCCCAGTTTCTTGGCGGGGTGGGGGAAAGACCACCCTGATACACCCATTTCTGTGCCTTGCGCAGATGGGACACGTGGCCAGGAGCAACCTTTGAATGGTAGGCTAGAGTGAATTCTCTTTCTGAAATGAGAGCCAACAATAAATAGCAGACCACTGGTGCACAGAACAGTGAGAAGCCCGAGGTACTCCGAGAATGTGGCTGACGGTGAATACATTATGGCCCAATTCCTTTCTTTGCAGAGTGGTTTGGGTGAGCAGATGGAAGCTGAGATTTCCAGCCTGCAAGTTCTTCTACAAAATATTCCCTCTTCTGTGTGGCAGTGATTTCCAAGGGAGAGAGGGAACACACGTGAAATAATGCTACAGTATGAAAAAAATTGGTGACATGTATAGTATTCTCAACTGGACTGGTCTGAGAAGTATTTCATGATGGGTAAAGTCTTTTTACAAGCAAAATGAGAAATAGTGATTGACTGTTTTAAAAAATAATTAGAATAATAATAATAATGATTGGAAAAAAACAATGAAAAGATATTGAATGATGAAGTGGGGAGATTAATGTCTATGTATTGACTGACATGCATGGCATTCCCTTTTGAAAAAGCAATGTAATACACTGTAAAATTATATGTAACCCAATGTAATATAAAGAAGATTATGATGATAATAATAAAATAAAAAAATAAAAAAATCTAAAAAAAATAATTAGAACTTTATTTTCCTTTTTTTTAAAAAAAATTTTTTGGAGAGTTTTTTTTGCTATAGGGCACGTGCGCTCGCCAGACAGACAGAGACAGAGAGATAGAAAGCCAGAAATCACCCCCTGGGGGGGATGGCCACACCGCAACCCCTTCTCCTCCATTCTCCTCTCGGGATCTTGGGCACGCACGCACATGCGCCCAGCGTGAGTCTCAAGTCACCGGGTCCGGGACGCAAACCATGGTTGACTATGTGGGAGTCCAGCGACATAGCCATTACGCTAACTGCTGGTCCCTATTTATTTTCCTTTTTAGTACATAGTTTTGAATGTTTCATAATGTACACAATATGCTCACCATTTATAGTAAATAAATGTGTGTATATATACATGTACATGCATATACATATAATACACATATGTTTAAATGTGTGTATACATGTGTGTGTTGCTCAAGTACATTTACGGAGGGGACTGTGAACATACAAATTTGGGAACCACCGTTGTAGAAGGATTTTGGAGTTACATCTGGGTTTACATTTCCCTGTCACCTTAATCATGTGTGTCCCAACAATCTACTAATTTTTGTTCTCCTGGGCGAGAGAAGAAGAGTAGATTCTAGGCCAACATTGCCATTAGCTCACTGTTTACCTGACTGCGTGGGCTTGGAGGAGTCGCTTCATTTTCATAAGTTGCATTTATTTCACTCCTCGCTTGTACAAGGAGGGGAATCATAGTAATTCCACCTTGACAAAATTATCGAGAGGAGTAAAAGAACTGGAATCAAGGGGAAATAAGCAAATAAATACATAATCATTAAAAAGGAAAAATAATATATAATATATTTACATATATATGTATATACACACACACACACACACACATATATATATATAAAATGAGAAAAGAACACTGCAATTTAGCTCTCCTGTCTTCCAGATTTGGGGCATAAAGGTAATGTCTTAGGACATGTGTTATTAGAGTCTCCTCATTGGCCCCTCACCTTTGTCTGGTCTCCTTCATGACCAACGTTTCTCAAGGGCTTCTCATTTACAGTTATTTGGGGGAAGAATGAGGCAGAAGCAGGGCATTCACCTCGGCATTACCATTCGCTCACCACGGAGCCGACGCTGAGCTAACTGGCATGGAGGAGCACCTTGCTCTCCATCCAGCGTGTGCTTAATCTGGTCTGTTCCTCACAGCAGCGAGGAAGGCACTTGGGGTTTCTCCATTTTTCAGAGGAAGAGGCGGTAGCACGCTGGTATCCCGGGG
>NW_006203589.1:210008-245045 GCF_000334495.1 Tupaia belangeri chinensis | reverse complement strand
ATAGAAAAGATATTGAATGATGAAGTGGGGAGATTAATGTCTCTGTATTGACTGACATGCATGGCATTCCCTTTTGAAAAAGCAATGTAATACACTGTAAAATTATATGTAACCCAATGTAATATAAAGAAGATTATGATGATAATAATAAAATAAAAAAATAAAAAAATCTAAAAAAAATAATTAGAACTTTATTTTCCTTTTTTTTAAAAAAAATTTTTTGGAGAGTTTTTTTTGCTATAGGGCACGTGCGCTCGCCAGACAGACAGAGACAGAGAGATAGAAAGCCAGAAATCACCCCCTGGGGGGGATGGCCACACCGCAACCCCTTCTCCTCCATTCTCCTCTCGGGATCTTGGGCACGCACGCACATGCGCCCAGCGTGAGTCTCAAGTCACCGGGTCCGGGACGCAAACCATGGTTGACTATGTGGGAGTCCAGCGACATAGCCATTACGCTAACTGCTGGTCCCTATTTATTTTCCTTTTTAGTACATAGTTTTGAATGTTTCATAATGTACACAATATGCTCACCATTTATAGTAAATAAATGTGTGTATATATACATGTACATGCATATACATATAATACACATATGTTTAAATGTGTGTATACATGTGTGTGTTGCTCAAGTACATTTACGGAGGGGACTGTGAACATACAAATTTGGGAACCACCGTTGTAGAAGGATTTTGGAGTTACATCTGGGTTTACATTTCCCTGTCACCTTAATCATGTGTGTCCCAACAATCTACTAATTTTTGTTCTCCTGGGCGAGAGAAGAAGAGTAGATTCTAGGCCAACATTGCCATTAGCTCACTGTTTACCTGACTGCGTGGGCTTGGAGGAGTCGCTTCATTTTCATAAGTTGCATTTATTTCACTCCTCGCTTGTACAAGGAGGGGAATCATAGTAATTCCACCTTGACAAAATTATCGAGAGGAGTAAAAGAACTGGAATCAAGGGGAAATAAGCAAATAAATACATAATCATTAAAAAGGAAAAATAATATATAATATATTTACATATATATGTATATACACACACACACACACACACATATATATATATAAAATGAGAAAAGAACACTGCAATTTAGCTCTCCTGTCTTCCAGATTTGGGGCATAAAGGTAATGTCTTAGGACATGTGTTATTAGAGTCTCCTCATTGGCCCCTCACCTTTGTCTGGTCTCCTTCATGACCAACGTTTCTCAAGGGCTTCTCATTTACAGTTATTTGGGGGAAGAATGAGGCAGAAGCAGGGCATTCACCTCGGCATTACCATTCGCTCACCACGGAGCCGACGCTGAGCTAACTGGCATGGAGGAGCACCTTGCTCTCCATCCAGCGTGTGCTTAATCTGGTCTGTTCCTCACAGCAGCGAGGAAGGCACTTGGGGTTTCTCCATTTTTCAGAGGAAGAGGCGGTAGCACGCTGGTATCCCGGGGACCTTCCTGTGATGATGGGAACGTTCCGCGTCTGTGCTGTCCACTGTGTAGGCACTGGCCACATGTGGCTAGTAAGCACTTGGGATGTGGCCACTGACTGAGGAGCTGAGCTTTTAATGTTACTCTATCTTAAATCATTTCTATTTAAACTGCCTCATGTGGTCATTGGCTACTGTGTTGGACAGCACAACTCTGGACCAAAGAATTCCAGAAACAGGTTTTTAAAACTAAAGTAACGCTGAAGAACCAATAAATAAATAAATAAATGAGTGTCATAAGCCAGTGAGAGAAAGCAGAAAAACGTATGTTTAGAGAGAAAGAAGGCCTGAACACATGGAGCAGAGCACTGCTATGAGCGGGAGGTCAGGGCCCTTCTAGGGACATTGCAAACTTGGAATCAGGGGACACCTGATTGGGAGGGGGCTCTGGCCAATCACCAGGAAGATGAGTAAGAAAGTGGATCCAGAGCCAGTAGCCTTCCATACTTCCCAGTGTGACTCCAGGTTAAGGGGCCAGAAAGTCTGAGAAACCTGCCAGAGAACCAGTAACCCCCAGAGGGGGTGGGAGGGCCCACAACCAGAAGACAACAGCATGCTTCATCTTGCCCCACAGTAATTTCAGGAAAGCTCCTTTTATCATAAGTGGTTTCCACCAAGAGGGAGAAACAGATATTCTCAAATAAAATGATAAACGATAAACAAAAATCCCAAACATATTTGAAAACCAGCACCACAAAGGAGAAATACTGAACTCAACAAACAAAAGGACCAGTATCTAAGAAAATGGAATTAGTAGAGCAAACAGAAGAAGTCTTACTCCAAGTTAGTATAGTATCCTCAGAGATTCAACATGGTTGATCCTTCATAAAGCAAAGACAAGTTGTATTAAAAATGAGGTACCTTAGAATTATAAACGTAGGGCCAGTCTGCACGTGGTGGTTAAGGTGACTGGACCCCACATGGGCAACTGCACAGCTCAAGCCCCAGACCCAACAGCTTGAGAAAGATGCTGGGTGTGTGTGTGTCTCTAAACTCTGAAAGGAGGGACAAATGGAGGAGAAGGGACCGTGGCTTGACCAGATTCGACGGCAAGTGCTTTCTGTCTCTCTCTATATATCTGTATCTCTGTCTCTCTCCAGAGAGCACATGTGCTCTCTGGAGAATTTTTTTTTTAAATTATAACTATTAAAACAAGCAGTAGATGATCTGAGTAGCAGAACGTATTTGCATAAATTACAAATTAGTTCTACATATGATTGGGTTAAGGAATTTTCTATAAACAATAATAAAAGAACAAAGTTTTAAACTTCTAATGGGAGTTCTGGCAGAAAGAAAGAGATTAAAAAGAGGGAAAGATTAATGAAAGAAACAATTGAAGGAAAAATTTCAAAGCTAAATGAAAGAAAACAAAAGTGATGGTCGAGGTTAAAATGGGCCACTAAATTCCAAGCAAAATCAATTTTGAAAGATTTAATCGAGAAAACAGTTTCATTTTGTTTTGATTTTTATTAATATATAATAATTTTACATATTTGTGGGAGTACCATGTGATGTTTATAATACAAGAATAAAATGTTTAATAACTCATTTAGGAAAATTGGCATACACATCATCTAACCATTTGTTGGTAATTGTGTTGGGAACATTCAAAATCCTCCCTTTTATTACAACAATTACTTTAAGATACACAGCAGGTTGTTGCCAATTATATTTTCCCCACTGTACTTTATAACACTAGAAATTATTCCTCCCATCTACCTGCAATTTAATTCCACTAATCAACATCTCTCTCCTCCCCTCACCTCCATCCTTCCCAGCCTCCAGCAGTCATGCTTCATCCCTCTACTCTGTAAGGCCATTTTTATTTCCAATTTTCATATATAATATTTCTCTTTTTTGTGCCTGGCTTATCTCACTTAATATAATGTCGTCTGGGCTAATTCACGTAAAGTCAATGATAGGATTTCATCTTTTTTAATGGTTAAGTAGTATTTAATTGTGTGTGTGTGTGTGTGTGTGTGTGTGTGTGTGAGTGTGTGTTTACCACACTTTTCTTATCCATTCATTAGCTGAAGGACACTTAGGTTGCTTCTGTACCTTGGCTATTATGTATAGTGCTGCAACAAACACTGGAATGCAGATATTTTGTGACATATTAATTGATTTTCCATTGGAGATGGAGTAGTAGGGCTGCAGGATCATACTGAAGTTCTACTTTTAGATCTTTTGAGGAAGCATCATACTGGTTTTTGTAATGGCTATAATAATTTACATTCTCACCAACAGTAGGTGTTCATTATTTCTTGCCTTTTTGACAATAGTTATTCTAACTGGGATGAGAGGATAGCTTATTGTGATTTTTAAAAAATACATTTTATTTGTCATTGCTATTAGTTTTAAAAATTTGATGAGAGAGAGAAAGGGAAAGTGAGAAAGCAAGCCGCCAGGTCTGAGATGTTAAGCGCCATTGGCCATGGAGGAGTCCAGCACCTCAACTGCCATATGACCTGCTGGCCCCTCTGATGATTCTGATCTCATTTTCCCTAATGATTAGTGATGCTGACCACTTTTTCATATGTTTGTTGACCACTGTTAAGTCTTCTTTTGAGCACTGTTTATTCAGGTTATTTGTTCATTTTTAAAATATTTGTTTCTATTGAGTTGAGTTCCTTACATATTACAGTTACTAATCCCTTACCAGATCGATGGTAGGCAAATGTTTTCTACCATCCTGTGGGTTGTCTCTTTCTTTGCTTTGCTTATTGTTTCCTTTGCTGTGCAGGCACTATTAATTTATTCATTTATTCATTTATTTTAGAGAGATTTTTGCTGTAGGGCATGTGCACTCGACAGAGAAAACGCAAGAAAGCACCCCCAAGGAGGGATGGCCATGCCACAATTCTTTCTCCTCCATTCTCCTTTCAGGATTTGGAGCACACATGCACACACGCCCAATGTGTTTCAAGCCTCCAGGTCCAGGACTCGAACCATGGTTGGCCATGTGGGAATCTAGCGATGTAACCATCATGCCATCTGCTAGTCCCTGTGCAGATGCTTTCTTAGCTTTATATAGTCCTGTTTGTCTATTTTTGCTTTGTTACCTGTGCTTTTGCCATTTTAGTTATGAACTCTTTGCTGGTACTAATGTCCTGAAGTATTTCTTGTTTTCTTCTATTAGCTTAATACTTTGGGGTTTTATTTCATTATTCTTCACCAAGAAAGTTGTCCTAACATTTAAGAGAAGATCACAAAAATTTCCAGAAGGTACAAAACAAGTTATAAAAGAATGTGAATAAGACTGGCACCAGAACTGTTACCCACAACATTACTAGAGTATAAGACTTTCATCCATTTGAACTTGACCTTTCTATATGGTGAGAAATATGGCTTAGCTTCCTCATCTGCATATAGATGTCCAGTTTTCCCAACACAATTTATTGAAGAGATTGTCTTTCCCTTAGTGGATGTTCTTGAAAATCAGCTGGCCAAATGCATGTGGGTTTATTGATGGGTCTCTGTTCTGTTCCAAGTGATTTGGTCTGTGTGTGTTTTTGTTTTGTTATGTTTGCCAGTATGATGCTGTTTTTGTTACTCTGCCCTTATGGTATATTTTGAAATTCAGTAGTGTGATGCCTCCAGCTCAATTCATTTTGCTCAGGAATGCTTTGGCTATTTGGGGACTGTTGTGATTACATTCCAATTTATGTGTGTTTTTTTTCTATTTCTGTGAAGAATATTACTGGTATTTTGTTAGGTAAAGCATTAAATCTGTATGATGCTTTTGGTAGTATAGACATTTTTAACAATATTTATTCTTTCAATCTATGAACATAGGATGTCTTTCCATTTGTTTGTGTGTGTTCAGTTTCTTTCAGCAGTGGTTCAAAGTTTTCATTATAGAGATATTCCAACTCGTTGGTTAAATTTACTCCTAGGTATTTTATTTTATTTGTAGCTATTGTAAATTAGATTGCTTTTTGTTTTAACTTCTTTTTCAGCTATGTCATTATTCTTTTTTATTTGGAGAGATTTTTGCTATAGGGCAGGTACGCTCATCAGAAAGATGGAGAGAGAGAGAGACAGGAAACGAGAAATCACCCCCCAGGGGGAATGACAACACCGCAATCCCTTCTCCTCCATTCTCCTCTTGCAGTTTTGGGCAGGCATGCACATGTGCCCTGCATGAGTTTAAGTCGCTGGGTCTGGGACTCATATCGTGTCGACTACGTGGGAGTCCAGCAACATAACCATAACACCAACTGCTGGTCCAGGCTATGTCATTATCCTTCACCAAGAAAACTGTCATAAAATTTAAGAGAAGATCCTAAAAACTTCCAAATGGTACAAACCGGGTTAATGAAAGAACATGAATAAGACTGGCACCAGAAATACCATCTACAACATTACTAGAGTAGAAAATTTCCTGAAAATTCTAACAAAAACTGATTTTGAACCTTTATTCCTAATTTTAACCAAACTGAAATTCAAGTGGACACCAAAATTAAGACTACTTTGGGCTGAACCATGTGCCTCAAAAAGTATGCTGAAGTCTTAACCCTTGGAACCTCAGAATGTGACTGTATTTGGAGACAAAGCCTGTAAAGAGGTAATTAAGGTCAAATGAAGTTATTTAGGAGGTTCCTAAAATGACTGGTGCCCTTCTCAGAAGAGATTAGGGCAGAGATATCTACAGAGAGAGACACAGAGAAAACAGTGCCCTTCAAACTAAGGAGACAGGTCTCAGAAGAAACCAACCCTCTGCGTCTTCTAGCTTCAAGAACTGTGAGACAAGACATTTCTATTGTTTAAGCCACTCAGTCAATGTCATCTGTTGCTACTGCTCTGGCAAACTAAGGCACAGACCCTTTCCATCAGATGAGAATTTATTAAGTTTACAACATACCCTCTCAATGAATCCTCAAGAACCCATTCAATCTCACACATACACATAAACAAAATTAAAAAATGTAAGATACAAAAAGTATATAATAGTTGAATAAAGAATGCAGTAAAAATTATAAGTAGGTTTAAATAACTGCTAACACATATGAGCAAAACTAATTGCAACCTAAAACTGAAGTCCCAGACGATTTATACATCTTGCCATAGGCAGGAGTATAAAAGGTAAGGTCAGGGTATGGGGAGAGGATAAGGTGGTAATAATGAAAGTATGCTATTTATTTCAGGCAATGAAGCTCCATATATATATATATATATGTGTGTGTGTGTGTGTGTGTGTATATATATATATATGTATATAAAATGTCCCATTTTAAATTATCTATAGAAAAAAGTATTCTGGTGCAAAAAATAAAAACCAGAAACAAACCATAGAGATTTGAAATTCACCAGCTATCCTAGAGGACTTCTAAAGTCATTTCTATCCCTAACTTTCTTTGCAGGGTACTCATCATTGTCTCAATTCTAAGATGAGCATGCTGTTCCATGAAACACACAGATCAAGGATATCTCATATGAAGCTGTGCCATGGCCATCTTTGTGAAATTACCACAACCCTACTGACAGTGAAATATTCCATCATTCAACCAAGACTTCAGGGCACTTATTTAAGTGAAGGGCTGATATGACTGATCTGAAGGGCTGGATTTCATAAATCTACTGGTTGGTACTATCTCGACTACTACTAACCTTGACGCCCAGGTCAACATGAGAAGAAAGGACTTCAACCTGAGGAACAGATGGCCTGAACTCCAATTTGGGCCCTGTCACTGTCTGGTCTTGAGCAAGCTGGGTGCCTCAGTTTCTTCATCTATAACATAAACTATTAGTCTTTGAACTGCTGAACTTCTCAGCTATCAAATTCTCTAATTCATATGAATCCATGATGTTTGATCATAGCCAAACTATGCATTCTAGGCAGAGAAATGAGAGCTCCTAAGAAAATGTGGGTCTACAGAGACTTACCAAAAGGTATCATGGCTCCAGCCTCATAGTACAGTGGTTAAGGGAGCTGGATCCCACATGGCTGACTTTGGCTCAAATCCCAGCCCTGGCAGCTTGAAACCCACATTGTGTGTGTGTATGTGTGTGTGTGTACGCCCCAAATCCCAACAAGATGGAGAAACAGAGAAAAGAGTACAGCACTACTATGCACCATTAGGGGGTGCCTCCCACCCCCTCTACACTTCATTTCTCTGGCAAGGACAATGCCCTCTGGTAATTAAAAAAAAAAAGAGCTGTCATGAAGATGATATTATGGTGATAAATAGGATGCACTGATGTGTCAAATCCTTAATTAGAAAAAGATGATGAACTAACTCACACTTTTGAGGAAAAAACTTTTCTTCATAGGGTACATGGATTAACTGGTCTTTCCCCCAACCCCAGCTAGCTTCTTTGAGGAGATTATCTCAGTATCATTGCAGACACCCATCACTCTTATTTTTAGCTCTGAGTTCTCTTCACGAGTGTAGTGCCCTGTGTCTCAGAGTTCCCGAGGGCTCCCAGATATGGCTCATGATTCATTTGCAGGTACTTTGTATTGATTTCCAAGAAGGCCAGTGGGATAGGGGCTTGGAAGAATAATTTGTACATAAAATCCTTTCTTCCTGTTTTTATTCCTACCACGTGGTCAGAAATTATACACTCCACAAATCGATCCATTGGTGTCCTAGGCAATTGGTCATTAAAATAGAACCCAAGTGATATTGTTCTCCAAGAGCCTTACAGCTGGCGTGGAGGGAACAAAATTCAGAGCTTTGGTCACAGTCTATTTTCAGACTCTGATAGCAGTTGTGTTACTCATGTCTTATTCACCCTCTCCCCTCGGCCTCCCTCCTCCCCTTCCCTCCACAGGCCAAGGCTGGTGACAGCCTCCATATATTTAAAGAGGATAAGAGCCCCCCTTACTCAGTTGAGCCGACAGAGACCACTCAGGCTGGTAAGTGGAGTGGAGCAGGCGTTGGGGCTGGGGTGGACTGGCTTGGTGCTTGATTGGTACTGTAAAGGGTCCCCTAGAATAAAGGTGCGGTTCATGTCCAAAGAACCAGCATCCACTCAAGATTCTGTGTGAGGACCCTCACATTATACTTGATTCTGGTGTGGATCTAGTGGTTGTCAAAAAATTCCTAAGAGGAAGATGATCAATTATGGATTCAAGGGAACCTCACAATCAGTGAAATGAGATTGTTTTTGGTCTAAAATTATTTTCATGATGGAATACTGGCTTTTATCATCTTAAATTGGGATGGCAGGAAAGCAGAAAAAAGTCATAGAAAGCCCACTGGACCAAAAGTCAACTGCACTGTACAACCGTCCTAAAGCCACCACGAAGTCAGTGGATGAGTGATTTGAGAAAGTTTCTGCCCTCAGGGCATTGAGTCACTGCTTCTGCTGGGATCCCTATAAACATGGGGACATTTTTTCTAAAATAAAGAGTTGCATGATCACAAAGTAGTTGTAGTAGACGCAACAGAGAAGACAGCTTTCCCATGCCCCATTATGGGGAAGTGCGCTGTGAAAAAGGTGCGGGTGAATGACAAAGATTTTGAATTGTTGGCTTAAAATACACTTTACATCCCAAAGATGTTCAGCAACAGGCTTGCTTTTAACTCATTACAATTAATCAAAGCTGGACCCCTCTAAAGACACTGCTACGTTGAAAGTCCATTCAAAGTGCTCTGTTTAATGGGAAGATAGTTCCAATCTAGGAGATAATTCCCACTGATTCCCAGTGTTTCCTCTAGGTTTCCAGACAAGGACTTTTTTCGTACTATCACGGTGAATGACAAGCGTGAGTGTGGTTGAGAATGACAAGTGGTTTTTAGCCATGATCAGAGTGGACATGTTGCTGAAAGATCAAAACTTCTGCCTATAATTTTTATGCTGTCTCTGAACCAGGGTAGTGACTTATTCAAGAGAGAGGTCTGGCTGACCGGGCAGAGGAAACTTGTCTCTGCAACACAGTTCAGTGCAATTTCATAAGCACGCGTTGGCCATCTCCTGTGTCGGGACTGTGGCAGGGAAATACCCTTAAGGAGGGGTGAGCACGCACAGAAAGAAAGGGTAGGGATGTGTGGATGGTCTGAGTTCTCAGTTTACTTCTGGGATTGAACCTCAATTCTGAGTACATCCAATTCATCACAATGGATGTAAATCCGCTTTACAACCTAGAAAATCTGAGGGATTCTTCTGACTTGGCATTGGTTTCCTTCTGAACAACTCAGTCATTCGTGGTCGGTGGAAAAGCGACCGGCTGTTGGGCAGGAGGGGCAGCTGATTCCCAGGGCCTGGTGCCCTCCCTGGGGCCTGGGCTGACAGGTGCTCTGCAGGCCAGACACACAAGCCATCCATCACGGATGGGAAGCTAGACAGAAGGCAGGGAGGAGAGGGAAGGGAAGGGGGCAGGGGCTCAAGGAAGACTGGAGCAGTAGCATCAACAGGCAAACAGCCAAAATCCACTGGGAGGAAGTGGAGACAGAATCAGTAGAATACAAATTGAGAAATCCTGGGAACCTTGAGAAGCATATCCAAGAAAACCAAAGCGCGTCAATCACAGATTCCGTATAAACTCTGAGTAGCATTTTAACTTCTCTGGGTTTCTATCCTCTGAAGAGCAAAATTAGGGCAAGGCTACCTATCTCAAAGGGATTGGTGATCATTCAATGAGATGAAGTACCAGAAAGTATTTGGTGAAGTTTAATAACACGACAACTATGTGGGGCCTTTAAGAAAAGGGACAAACCTACAGGAGGATTTCCAGCTAAGTGTAAGAGTGATGATAAAAACCCAGAAGCTGGAGTGAGTAATAAGCTGACCAAGAATTAGAAGACAATGAATTCAGGGACCAGTAGTTGGCATAATGGCTATGTCACTGGACTCCCATATGATCGACCGCGGTTCAAGTGCCGAACCCAGTGACTTAAACTCAGGCTGGGGGTGCGTGCATGTGTGCCCAAGATCCCTAGAGGAGAATGGAAGAGAAGGGACTGCGGCGTGGCCATCGCCCGTGGGGCGAGGGGAGTGTGATTTCTCACTGTCTCTCTGTCTCTCTCTCTGTCTTCCTGGCGAGCATATATGCCCTATAGCAAAAACATCCCCCCCCAAAAAAAAATGACAATGAATTTGCTTCACAAGAGGAAGGATACAGGAATCGGAACATAAGAAGAACTACAGCTCCTGTGTCAGGCAGATTTCTAGTCCCCAGTGTGCTGCTCAGGTGTCCAGGAGTACTGTGTTAAGGGCTGGGCTTCCTAGCCACAGAGAAACGCGATGCTCTAGGTGCAAACTGCAGTTACTCCTCCCAGAGAAGGAGGGCAGGACGGGAGACAGTAGCTGTCTCGAAGTCTCTCTCACGGATGGAAATTTTCCCTCCCCCCCCATTTTTTTTTCTTTTTTTGCCAGAGGGCATGTGCACTCACTGGAATGAGATGGAGAGAGTCACAGAGAGAGACAGGAAGTGAGAAACCTCCCGCCCACAGCAGATGGTCACGTCGCCATCCCTTCTCCGCTGCTTCTCCCTTCAGGATTTTTGGACACAACCGCCAAAAATGCCTACCTTGTTTTTCAAGCTGCCAGGCCTAGGACTGAACCACACAGTCAGCCATGTGAGAGCCAGCTGCCTTCACTACCACACAGTCAGCCGTGTGAGAGCCAGCTGCCTTCACCACACCACTGGTTGGCCCAAAGCCTTTCCTGAGCCTGGCTGTGCATCGCACTGTAGAAAACGGTCAGTTGTGACTTGATGGTTGTTTACTGCCCTGGGTGGGCAGAGGAGGATTCTTGACTTATCTGTCATTCTTCAAAGGTAGAAATTCGGGCTAAAGGAGACATAGTAATTGCCTTGGGTCACGTGGCCAGAGAGTGGCAGACCTAGGATGTAGACCCGGGTACAACGTGATCTTTAAAAATAAATCACAAAGGTCAAAACAGAACAGAGTGAATTCTGAGAGGAAAAGTCAACCCCATTTCAGAGATCATTTCAGAAAAGGCATGAGGTGACCACGTGTGACATATGTGTTACAGGGTGTGTCTACCATGTCTAAGCTTTGAAGGGGTGAGAGCCAACACTAGATTTATTTTCATGCTGGAAATGAGCAACCTGTGCCTCCCAGGCCTTGGGAAGGGGCCTGTAGTCAGAGGACTTCAGATACCTGGACCAGAGCTCAGGAAGAAGCCACTGACCTTGAGTGTACTAGAATAGGAGTGGAAGGGCGTGCTATCCCTTGGGCTGCTGGGACATTTGCTCCAGAGTCCAGGAAAGTGAGCTCATTTGAGGCACCAGAGCAGCCAAAGAGAGGAAGCTGCTGTCCTGAGCAGAGGTTAGGATCTCGCCTCATAGTCAATGGTACCAGGCAGCCTAATCCGACCCGAGGGGACAACTCTACCTGGTCTGGCCATGTCTGTTCCCAAATGTGGCACACTCTGAAGGCTGAGAAACAGTAGATTCATGGCCTGACCCAGAAGGGCCATAGAGAAGAAGTAGGGGCAGATTTGCTTATTTTAAGGAAATAGACTTGAAAACTGGAGATACAAAAATAGCACTGTAACCACCACTACTAGTAATAGTGAGAATGAAAGCAACTGCAATTATTAAATACCTACTATGCATCAAGCACTTACATATAGCTCCAGCTGTTATTTTTCTCCTGTTTCACCTAGACAGCCTTCTCAGACAAGCCTTCTCATCCCGTCTTTTGCATGAGGACGTGGCTCAAGATTTGAGCAATCTTCCCAAGGTCCAACAGGTAGTTATTGAGCCCTGGCCTGGTTCATCCCACAGTTCATGTGTTCTCGCTATGTGTAAGCACCTTTCTTACCGGAATTAATAGAAGGATAGAGAAAAGGCCATGCTTGAGAGGGGACAGCAATAGACAGCATTTCTGCACGGTGAAGCCTCAATTGCTATTGAGATCCTTAAATCCATCTCCGGGCTTGAAGGATCCTTGAAGGGGGTCTGCCGAGTGCAGCCAGTTGGTCTTCCATCTCCATCTGAGCTCAAAATCAACATGAGAGGGGAACTTTCCAGTGCCCAAGGAGCCCTTGCCATGTTCAAACAGTGCTGATTCATAGAAAGTCCTTTGTTTTCCGGAATTGAGTTCAGTCTCCCTACTACTTCCACCCATGAGTTAACTCCATGTCTCACAGAGAGACCATGGGACTGTCACATCTCAATTGCCATCAGCTGGGACGTTTGGCTAATGGAGGTGCTGATGCTTGTCCCTTCCCCAGTGGGATGTACGGAGGAGCATGCAATATAGAACCCTTGGACCGAGGTTTGAATCCAACTCTGCTATTTTGCTAGTTGTGTGATCTTGGACAAGCTACTTAAGCTCTCTGGTTTTCTCATCTTCTGAAGAGGATAATACAATTTTCTCTGGTGGGCTGTTGTATTAATAATAATATATGTAAAGCAATGGACAAAGAGTAGCTAATAAATAGTAAATAAAGTTAATATACAAAGACAGCCTTAGAGTCAGAGAGACATACCTGCCCCATGACCTAGGGCAAGTAACATAGTTTCCCTGAGACTCTACTTCCCCATCTGTCAAGCAAATGTTATAACAGTACTATCGTGAAGGTTGTTAAAATAAATAAATGAGATACACCACAGCAGCTGGCCCAAGGACTGCGCTTCAGGCATGTTAGCTTCAATAGTAACATTATTACACTAATAATACTTATAATTAGCATGCCAATTCCAGATATTTGCTCTTATGATCCAAAATCTTTGCTTCAGCCAGTGTAGACAATTCAGTTCACTGTGTGGAATAAGGCATCTAGTAAAATGATCAAGGAAACCAGCACTACGCAGGAAACACAGTGGCACTGTTGCTTGAGGCCTCTGCTCAGTCTTGGCCCAAGGTCCCCTCCCAGGCTGTTTAATGGAACCCTGCAAAGAAGCTGAGTCACTAAATGCCCATCTTATGTACCCCTGCCGCTTTTGCCCTAAGTTATTATCTTTCAGCTCCACAGTTGGTAGTGCAAGAAAGGGGTTGGGGGGATCAGAGAGAAAGAGGAAGAAGAGGAGATGTGGGGAGGAAGAGAAGAAAGAGGGGTCAGAGGGTGAACAGTGGTAAAATGAAGCTCTTAAAGGTAGGCCACATGGAAAGGCTCTTGGTTCAAGTGCAGAGACCTTGAGTGTGCTGGGCACACACTTTGGAGCTGACTGAAGGCTGGGGGTGCATCACTGTGTCAGGACCCTGTTGGGGGTTCTTTCACTCTCATGGAAGAAACAAATGGATAAACTTTTTTTAAAAAGAAATGAGGGGTCGGCAGGTGGTGTGGTGGTTGAGGCGCTGGACTCCCACATGGCCAACTGTGGTTCATGTCCTACACCTGGAGGCTTGAAACTCACACCAGGCACACATCTGAGCATGTCCAAAGTCCTGTGAGGAGAATAAAGAAGGGATTGCAGTGTGGCCACCACCACCCCAGGAGGTGATTTCTCACTTTCTGTTTCTGCCTCTCTCTCTCCAGTGATCACACGCACCCTAGAGCAAAATAATCTCCCTTCAAAAAAAAAGAAGAAAGGAAGGAGGAAAGGAAGGAAGAAAGGGAGGAAGGGCTGGATTAGGAAGAAAGTGGCCAAGAGACATAGTTTGGTTTTCTTTAAAAAATTCAGATTGATATGTGACTATGTGACAACCTAGAGTTGCTTTAGGACTAACTAGCTCTTACATTTTCTAATACTGTACAGTTTTAAAAAGTGACTTGACAGTACTTGAACTGAGAATCCTCTAAGAAACAGCTAGACAGATGGGACTACTGTCCCCATTCTAGAGAGATGATACGGACGTGCAGAGGCTGAATGGCTTTCCTAGGTCACGCAGCTTTGAAGAGGCCAACACTCCAACTAGACCTCCAAGCTCCTGCATTGATCTGGTGCTTTCCCCACTCACTGCACATGTGGAGTGTGGTCTCCTGCACAATGTTATTTGTGAAGACGTCCACACCAGGTCATCCCTTGCTGGGGTGTGGGATTCCAAGCCCGGAGTCTGACCTCCCCAAGCTCATTTATCTCAGCCTCATAAACTCCAGACAGTCAATCTCCCATTTACAACACACTCCACTAAGAGACTGGCCCAGAGAGTGGTGCCAGGTGGTGTGATGGAGCTCAGGACCCAAGTGACAAATGGGGCTAAGTGACCAGCAAGCCTAAATTGGGTGTCCCACCTTCTGTGACCCTTACCAGTACCAGGCAACACTGATAAACAAAGGGCCCATCCTCTGGCACCTTGCCGGGGTAAACTCACATTCCTGGCCTGGCTAGGGGAGTGTCGAGACACAAGAATGCCAAAGCAATGCAGGAGGGAGACTGAAAGGTTATGACTGTAAGCTGGGGCCTAATGTGCTTTCAAATCACAGCGACTTCCTGAGCAGATTGGTGCTATTTGAACTACCTGAAATAAGGAGGGTAATGATAACTTGCCTTTGAATATCTTCTCAATACTGCTTTAAACCCCATTCGATGGTCACGATCTTCTGAACGGCTCTGTGCTCTGCTGATAATGTTATCAACATTTTTCACCCAGCTTCAAGGTCACAAGGTCAAGATTAGAATCCATGTCTTCAGATTCTGGGTACCTACAGACACCCTCTATTCTTTGGCCTGTGAGCACTGGAAGGGTAGAGACACCTTCTGTGTTTAGACTCTACAACTACATTTCCATCTTTAGAAATGGCACTAAGCATCTGTTAATAGAGTACTTACAAATTGCTATTTTGGGTCTCAAGTCTTGACATATGTATGTTAGATATTTATGATCACTTAAAAATGGCAATATACATTTGCTTGTGAAGAAGGTATTATCTGTAATCTTACCCTCATTTTGTAATCTCTGTGTGTATATATATGTATACACACACACACACACGCAAACATATACATAGCTATAGGGCACATGTACTCACCAGAGAGACAAAGAGACAGAAAGTAAGAAATCACCTCCTGCCAGGGAGATGGCCATGCCACTATCCCTTCTGTTCCATTCTCCTCTTAGGATTTTAGGCACACATGCACACATACCTAGCTTGAGTTTTAAGCTGCTGGGTCCAGGACTTGAACTGTGGTCAACTACATGGGAGTCCATTATGTCATCTGCTGGTCCCTTGAAAAGAATATTTGGGACATAACCATTATGTCATCTGCCGGTCACTTGAAAAGAATATTTGGGCAATTGCTGAATATATACCCATACATGGGGTCTTCCAAAAGTTCATGGAAAATGAACTGTTATATATTAAGAAAAAACTACATATGGATTCCAAATTTCTGCAGTAAAATAAACTTGTATTTAATTCCATTTTCTATGAACTTTCTGAAGTCCCCTAGTACATAGACATATCCATTCCCAAGAGGCATATCTGTCTCCCATTAACTTACAGGGCACGCCAATGAAATTTCCACTGAAGATCTGAAATGAGAAATTTGACCTACGGTTGTTTTCATTGAACATTTCCACATCATTAATTTCACAAGTGTCACTGTCACATTCCTGGATAAAATATACTTCTCCTCCATTTTATATTATGCTGAAACTCAGGATTGAAATGAACCTGAGAAAAATGATGCTCATTTCTCAAAAATGTATCATCTTTAATGAGAGAATGTTAGATTTCAGGGAAAAAAAAGTTAGCTAAGAAAATACCCCAAATGCTTATTTTTTTAATGCCACACTTGGTTATAAATGAGGGGACCAGGCAATTAAAAATGTATTCCTACCCTAAACATTTAAGGTTTAAACAAGAGTCCAAAATAAACAAATTGGGCACTTTAGGGGCTATGAACTCCTCTACGCCTTTCTGCTTGCTCTTTTCTCTGCCTGAAGCATCCTTCTCCTTTTATTCTATCTAGTGGACTCCTACACACCCTTCAGAATCCCATTTGAACATGACCACTTCTGCGACCCTCCAACAATTCAACTGCTGTCATCCTCAGTCTAAATGTGGGTAGCCATTCCCTCAACTGAGTTTCGACAGTACTTTTCCCAAGACTCTCTTCTGACGTTCTGGCTCCTGGTTACCTTCCTCACTAGAGTGTGTGTTTCTCGATGAGGGGACACAGATTAGTGATTTGTACAATTTCCTTTCCCATGATCCCTCACTACACCGAGCGTAGTGACTGACATGTGGTAGGAAGGTAACAATTCATGGTGAATGAATGAATAAGCAACTGAATGAATGAATACAGGCTTGAATTCAAGATTTTCAACTCGATATCCATTATTCTTTCAACTATATTAAACAACCTGAACTATAGAAACGGAAGTGTTATGTCTCCTTTGTAAGAGCTAATTTCTAAAATTTTACTGAATAAACCCAAGACTGCTTCTACAAGAGGAAGGGTAGGATGTTCCTGGCTAACCATGACTTTTCAGGACAGGAAAAACTCTTTGAGGGGATATTTAGACAGGAACGTTCCCTTCAGGCCCAGTGTCAGGTTCAGTGGTCTGTTTGTTACTTTCTGTTTCTTAGCAAAAACTGTCTTTGTTATGAGACTGTGAGATACAATCCAGACCAGTTGACCCAGGAGGGCTTAAAGTTAATCGCCAACTATTATAAGAAGGTGACTGGCTTCCCAGAAGGGAAAGACAAGGTCAGAATCTGCCACTCTGGATGGTCTGATAGTGCTTACTGTCAATGACAAGATGACACACCAAGCTTCTTAGAAACCAATGAATCCCATGGAAATTAACCTCCTCTGGGCGGTCAGCAGGATTTCATAACATTTCATTAGATATCAATGGCTACTTCAGTCCTCCTCTGGACAAACTCCAAACTTGGATTCATACTGTGAAACATTTACAGACAGAGAAAGGAAATGATTTGATAATCCTGTTCTTTGGCTGCTATCTCTTAAACATAGCCTATAATGGGGAGTCAGGGGTAGCCTGGGGCTGTGGCCACGAGTGGTTCATGCAGCAAAATGTATTCCAAAGGTGCAGGGGGACCTGTCAGTGCCCTTGTCTGGCTCCCATCCAGTGCCGTGAGCTCTGTTCTGTGCCTTCTGCACATTGTGCCATCTGGTTCCCTAAACAATACTGCAACGCAGAAAGGAAGAGACTGACCGCTCTCTGTATGGGGGTGGGGAGGAAGAGCCTTAAAGAGAAGCCGATACAGCATAGCAAGCTGAGGTCAGCCCCGAAAGCAGAGGGAGGTTTTCAGAGTACTGAACCCATGTAGTGCCAATGGATCTAATTACCCGGGCAAAGATAGTCTTAAAAGAGATATGAGATGGGCCAACAGATGGCATAGTGGTTACATCGCTAGACTCCCACATGTCCAACCATGGTTTGAGTCCCGGACCCAGTGGCTTGAAACTCACACCGGGCACATGTGCATGTGTGCCCAAGATCCCAGGAGAAGAATGGAGGACAAGGGATTACAGTGTGGCCATCCCCCAACGGGATGATTTCTAACTTTCCCTCCATCTTTCTCTCTCTCTGGTGAGCACACATGCCCTAAGGCAAAAACCTCTAAAAAAAAAGGTATAGAAAATAAATCTGAACAGGAGATTTTATATTATATATATTTTCTTTCTTTTCCTTTTTCTTCCTTCTTTCTTCTTATTCTTTCCCAATACAGGGTCTCACTGTAGCAATCCTCCACCTCAGCCTCCCAATGGGGACTGCAGGTGCACACCACCACACCTGGCTCTTTTTTTTTTTTTTTTTTTTTTGAGAGATTATCACTGTAGGGCGCGTGCGCTCGCCAGACAGACAGAGAGAGACATAGAGACAGAAAGCGAGAAATCGCCCCCCAGGGGGGATGGTCATGCCGCAATCCCTTCTCCTCCATTCTCCTCTTGGGATCTTGGGCACGCACGCACATGCGCCCGGCGTGAGTTTTAAGCCACCGGGTCCAGGACACGAACCGCGGTCGACTACGTGGGAGTCCAGCGACATAGCCATTACGCTAACTGCTGGTTCCCCAACACACCTGGCTCTTTTAAAAAAATTTTTTTTTAATTTTTAAAGACTTATTTAATGTTAGTTATTATTATTTCTTAACTTGGCTGGAGAGAGACAGAGAGAGAACAAGAAGAAAAGTAAGATAGCAAGCCTTCAGGTCCAAGATTTGAACCATGGTTGGCCATATGGGAGTCTAGAACATTTCCCACCATGCCAGGTGCCAGCCCCCTCCAGAATTTTAAGTTTATTTTTATTTATTTATTTCTTCCATGAGTGAGACACACAGCAGGGGGGAGGTTGACAGAGAGAAGAATATCCCCAACAGGATCTTAACACCACAACCCACCCCAGTCTCAGCCAGCCCCAGACTATGGGCATGAGCAGACTTGTGTGTTCAGGAAGGTCTCCCGATGTGGACCCAGAACCTTCTCATGTGAGTCAGCCTCTCAGAGAGCTGTGTTTTATTGCTGAGCTGCCATCTGGCCCCATGAGTGTCTTTTATAAACAGGATCTTGCTATGTTGCCTAGGCTAGCCAAGGGCGCATGATCCCGCTGCCTCAGCCTCTGGAGTTGCTGGGATTACAGGTGTGCACTTTTGTGTCTGCCTTTTAGGTTGGACTAGGAAGTTAATTCAGGCCTGCCCGGGGGCCCGGCCTGCAGAGCACAGCATCTTAGCAAACCAGACTACCATGGCTGGGTCATATTATACATATGTATATACAATTTTTAAAATGTCTTCTTTATTCATGATAACAGTGCTTGCATGAATGAGAGACACTCTCCATGGGGTCCGATCGCGCCATGATCCCCTTCTAGTCCATCAGATCTTGGGCACTTGCAAGCGTGCCGAGCATGTTTCAGGGTAACCAGGCTAGGATGTGAACCAAGGCTGCCATATGGGATCTGGCTTCTCTTGAGCACTAAGGATACTGCTGCACTCTGGAGCTGGCTCTTCTATATTTTTTCAGAAAAATAAGCTAAGACCTGCTACCCAAGGTAGTCCACTGCTGGCAGCATCGGCCCTGCCTGAAGTCTAGTAGAGATGCCGAATTTCCTGCTTCTCTCCAGATCTACCAAACAGGCATGTGCAATTCAGCAAGGTCCAAGGGGATTCAAGAAACACTGGGCTAGACAATACCATTTTCATAGGTGATTTGCACTTCTGATAAGGTTTTCTTAAACCCTAGATGGAAAAACAATAATTCTTAATATTTGTATATATTTTTATATAAATAAAATTACCCCACCCAGTTTTTCTAAGAACCATGTGAAATACATAGGGATAAATTTAGAAGAGGAAACTGAGTCCCAAGGAAGCAAAGTGACCACTCAGAACCACCTAAATGTCTAATTTACTCCCCAACTTGCACGTAGTAGCTACTTGCTGGAATTGCTGAAGAAAGGAACTACCAAACTGGGCTGGATGATCCTGGTCTTCAGACCACTGAATTACTGGGATTGGCTGACTCCTGGGACCACTTAAATTTAGGGTATCTGCTTTCTATCCTGCTAGACTTGATCTTGGTCAGAGAGTCTTCAAGATGCCAAATTGGGGTGGAGGAGCGAAATGTGGAGCCTGTGAGAAGACCGTCTACCATGCAGAAGAAATCCAGTGCAATGGAAGGAGTTTCCACAAGACTTGCTTCCACTGCAGTGAGTTGGGTGGACATTATGGGGCCCTCGGCATCCATAGGGCATCTCCAAGTTCCATTTACCCACAGTCGCCATAGGTTAGTGGCTCCCTCAGTCTGGGCCTGGAACCAGAAGCCCAGCACAGCACCTGGGAACATGTTAGAAATATGGCTTTGGATCAAGGGGGAAAAGAAAGACTAAAACCATTTAAGGGACACAAAAATGGAAGATTATCTGTTGACGATAACATGTATGGTAATATCTGATTGAACCAATATACAGTGTACCACGATGAGAAAATTCACTTAGTATGCTATAATGATACACAGTGGTTGAATATAAAAGCTAAAATTTTAAATAAAAATTTTAAAAATGCAAAAAAAGAGAAAAATTATGGCACATACATACTATGGAATACTAATGAACCATAAGGAACCATGAGATCCTGTCATTTGATTCAAAGTGGATGAATACGGAAGACGTAATGCTGGGTGAAGGAAGTCAATCTTTGAAAGACACACACTATCCTTACTCAGTATATAAGGATGGTCTGCCCTCTATGGCAGAAATGGAAAGATTTGAAGATATGATAGTAAGGATGTTAAGTGCAGATACCGAAGACTGTAAGAGGGGCGGGGAGTGGGCTGTAGAGAGCAGGCTGGAAGGACAGAGGGAAGAAACATTTAACAGACAACAAAATGTAAAGTTCAATGTTGAAAATGTTAGATATGGTAATATCCTCGATTTTACTGTCATGTACTACATGCATCCTTCAAAAAAGCATAATGTGAGCCTTAGAGATGTACAATGATAAAATGTAAATTTTAAAATAAAAAGGTATTAGATAAAAAAAAAATATATGGCTTTGGGGCACCCTTAAAGAAAAAACGAGGCTCTCTTAAACACTTTTCCAACTACTCGCCCAGCTCACAGGCCCCTTGCCTGCATCTCCAAGTCAGAATACGCTGGCTGCCACTGCTCTCTCTGTGAAAACCTTGACCAGTGGCGACATTTACCAAGTGTGACTAGGCAGACAAAGGAAGCCAGCACTCGTCTGGAGCCAGGATGGATCTGGCTCACTGTGTCGCCCCTGCTGGCCAGCTGTCACTGAAGCCAGCTGTGACTGATCTTTCCTAAGAAGAGACCTATGTCAGGCGGGGATAACACATGCCAAATCTGCCAGAGTCAGACAGGGAAACACTTCAGGGCCTGGGCACCAGTAGCACGAGGAAGGGAATCTTTACCATCAGACGTCAGCCACTGAGCCGCACGTCAAAGATGGAGGAACGCTGAGGCCTAGGAGCTCCTCTGGGATTCTGGCTCTGCTAGACCCATGTGACCTTGGACGGGTCACTGCTCATCTCTATGCTCAGGTGGCATGCATCTGGATCAGAGCCAGGGGTAGAACCCGCATCTTCAGACTCTTGGTCCAGGGCTCTCAACACGTGTTGTACAGTGTCCTAGTAGCTGGTTCAGTCTGGGGGAAAACTGGCCATGCCTTTGAAAGGGCCACTTACTTCTCTGCTGGCTTTACTGGATGTTCCCCACCTAGTCTCCCACTGTCACTAGGCTACACCCACCAGGCCTCACCCAGTGGCTATAAGGTGTCCGTCCACACAGCTCCAAACTGCTTCAACAGAACTTCAAGGGCTGGGCTCCTCTGTTAGCCAGGGAGATATGCTGTCAGAAACAGTAAGGCTGGATCAGCAGCAGGAGCTTCCATTATCCCTCACATCCCACGGTTAAGGTAATTAGCTCTGAGTGCCTGGGCTGGTGACTTACTAACGCCTTGGGTTTTACTAATGGGAAATTATGTTTAAGTCATCTTACACATCCCCGAGATTCAACGTAATTATTATTATGATTATTCAGAACTCGTTGCTTAAGAGAACTCATTCCATGACTCACTGCCTTTTGTCCCAAACCAGAAAGTGTTCTTGAGAAGAGACGTAAGGAATATTGGAAAGAACACTATAGTTGGAATAAAAAGAATGTGGGTTTGAGTCTGGGCTCTGCCATGTACCAACTGGGGAGTCATTTCACCAAGGTGGGCCTCAATTTTCCCTGCTGCTGATCCAGCCTTACTGCTTCTGACAGCATATCTCCCTGGCTAACAAAGGAGCCCAGCCCTTGAAGTTATATTTGGTCAGAAAAGTCATGACATATTTTTCTGTGCAAAAAAGCATCATGACTTTTCCAATGACCCAATATCTACTGCACAGACTATTATAGAAAGAAAGTGGGAGTTTTGATCTGGAAATCTAGCTTCATTCTTCCATAATTAGCTGTGATCCCTGAGCAGAACAGGAAATAGTAGGGAAGCTTTCCGTGGAAGGTGGTGTCTTGTCTTCCCCTGGGAGGAGGAAGATTCCCTGTTCAAAGGAGCCACGGTGGAAGGGATTTGAGTATTTGGTAGGATAGCTCTTTTAACCCTTTGATACTACTCTCAGAACTCATAGGTGGAGTGGGAATCTGAGCAGTATGTTTCTGAAGTGATAGACTCTGTAGAGAATATGCCTTTCTACACTATCATCACAGGACTTACCTGTCCACATTTCCGAATGACGGTATTGATGTATATTATTACCTGTTTTGAAGAGAGGTTTTTGCTATAGGGTGCATGCACTCACAAGAGAGACAAAAAGCAAGAAGTCTCCCCAAACCAGGGGGGATGGCTATGCTGCAATCCCTTCTCCTCTAGTCGCCTCCTGGAATTTCCAGCACACACACACACGCCTGGCATGAGTTTCAAGTCACCAGGTCTGGGACTTGAACCATGGTTAACCATGTGAGAGTCCAGTGCCTTAAGCACTATGCCACCTGCTGGCCCCAGATGTATATTATTTTTTTAAAAAACAGACTTTATTTATGTTTAATTGCCAGAAGGCGCATATGCTTGCCAGACAGACACAGAAGGACAGTTAGGGTATGGCCATGCCACGATCTCTTCTGCTCCAGTTTTCCATCTTGTTGGGATTTGGGGCATACAAACACAGTGTGTTTCTCAAGCAGCTACTGGAATTGGGATCTGAACTGTGTTTGGCCATGTGGTTTTTGGCTCTCTTAACCATTTGACACTTTCATTTACATCCTTACTTTTTTCTTCAAGTGTAAAAAAAAATCTTCCTTTAATCTTCTCTTTGGAACAACAGGACATCTGTCTTTCATTCGGGACTCTTTACTGCGGATAAGCCACAGTGACCAGTGAGTCAACAGAAGTACAGGGGTCCCAGAGGTAGATCTCTCCCTGTCACCACCTCCCCTGCCTCCAGAACTGGATCCAAATTAGCCGCAATGGCAACCATTTTCTTGAGTATCACAGAGCCCTCCAAAGGCCATGATAAGTACAGAAACTGCTCAATATTGATTTTAAAAGGTAATAAGTTCCTCTTCTGCCTTGGAGGCATGCGCGCACACACACACACTCACACTCTCCCCAGATGTTCACAGCACATCTGCGACCACACACCTGGTTCCAGTGCTGGCCTCAATGGCTAGGGACCACTGAGCACACTACTGCCCTTCTTTCTGCCCCAGCGTCTTCATCTGTGAAGTCAGGACTGTCTTGGAGTCTATGGCCCAAGATAGACGTTCCAGTCAGGAGTTGTGTTTTTGTCCTGATGGCCCCTGCCCTGAGTCTTCCAGCCCCAAACATGGCATAGGGGATACAGGGACGAGGACAAGAGTCTCAAGGCCGCCCTGACCTTTCCTCTCTTTGGCAGTGGCCTGCAGGAAAGCTCTGGACAGCACAACAGTGGCTGCGCATGAGTCGGAAATCTACTGTAAGGTCTGCTACGGGCGCAGGTACGGCCCCAAGGGGATTGGGTACGGACAAGGCGCCGGCTGCCTCAGCACGGACACGGGCGAGCACCTCGGTCTCCAGTTCCAACAGTGAGTCACTGCCCTGCTTCCTCATCCCTGTTCGTCTCCAATTATCAGGATAGTTCACTCCGTTCCCATAGCAACATCTTCTGGAAGTAGGAGAATGGACTGTATTGTTGACTTGCGGACAATGGGAATACTCACTCTGACCAAGTTCTAACAATGTGTCATCTCTCCAGAGACTCTCTTTAAATTGTCTGCTTTCTAAAGGGCAATTACTTTCACACCCCGGCTCTTGGTTTGCACGTCAAGAGAAAACCCAGAACATACAGATGTTCCATTGTTTGACCTTTGCAGAACTGCGTGAAGTCTCATTCCTTCCCCTGTGAGAGTTTCTGTGTAAATCACAGAAATATGGCAGGGAAGCAATGGTCATGCTCTGTGTGCTTGTCACTGAAGTACTTCCTCCCTTGGGTTATAAAATGACGAATGTCCACATTGCAGGGGAGGAGGTCTGCGGGGACGAACTGTGCCTCAGGAGTAAATAATCAATTACGATTGTTGTGGGTCACCTCTGCTGTCTGATGACGGTGCAGTGCTGCATCTCACCAAATGCTCCTAGGGAAACCAGGGTACCCCCCCAGTCACCTCCATCTTTCAGTCCGCTCCTCTGGGTCCACTTTCGTGATGGTCACACTGCCCTTCAGCCCAGTACTGAGGATGATCTGACGGCCAGTGGCCTGCAGCTACTGGTTGGCTGGTATCAGACCTCAGCTCTGCTGTGGGCCTGGCCAGAAAGGCCCAGTCCAAATGAGGGTCTGTCCTCCGAAGGGCCTCCCTGCAGAGCAGTTAGATCATCTGCACAGTTATTTGGTCCCCTCAAAAGACAGTAATACACAGAAGACTCTGGACAAGTGGAGATAGAATTTCTCTTATTATTTATTCTTTTGAATCCCTCAACCCCAGTTGGAGATTTTTCTTAAAGGAGAAAAGATGATATGAACTGTGTTCCCTGCCTTGCATGATCTAAATCGCACTTTTCAACATTAGGGCTTTCTTGTGACGCTGCCAAAGAGCAGCAAGAGTCTGAGGCCCAGGGCTCGATCCCAGGTGGGTCAGTCATGAGCTGCCAGGCCTTGGGCAGGCATCTCTGACCCTCGCGCTCCTCCGGCTAGCCCTGCCTGCTCAACAGGGTTGAGCTACAACACACGAGGCAACACTGCGAGATGTAAAAGCACAGGGGGCTACTGCTGTGCCTCGACCTTGGGCAGAGCCATAGGATCGCGGAGCGTGGGATGCAGGATGAGCCTGAACTGGGACACGGAGCACGTCAGCTCAGCAGGCTGGGCTTCGTCAAGAGCTGATTAACCCCAACCACAGAGTCCCCACCTTTCCCTCTAACGTTCAGAACTCACTTCAGAAAGGAAAGCAGTGGAATTCAAGAGTCCAGAAGATCATAGACAAGCAAGCGCAGCAGTAATGACACAAGCTGACAATCCCACCATCTAGCAAACCTGGAACACTTGCTAGGTGTCTTATAAAGGGGACGTTTCAACCCATTATGGCTACCATTTACTAGCCCTTACTACATGCCAGGCAAGCACTGTAACACGTCACCTAATGCGACCCTCTCGGCAACTAGGAGAAAGGTACCGCGATTATCCCCATTTCCCAGATGAGGCATCTGAGGCACAGAGACGTACAGTAACTCACTCAAGGTCACACGGCCCCTACTGTCTGCCAAGCGAGGTTTACAATTTGTTCACTTGTCTATTTCTACCAGGTCCCCAAAGCCGGCACGCTCAGCCACCACCAGCAACCCTTCCAAGTTCACTGCAAAGTTCGGAGAGTCAGAGAAGTGCCCTCGGTGTGGGAAGTCGGTGTACGCTGCGGAGAAGGTCATGGGAGGTGGCAAGGTAAGGCTTTGGTGTGAGCCAAACAGGACTTGCTCCTCTGCATGGGAGCAGGTGGGAAGAATGAGAAGAAAACTCTGAACTGGGAGCTGTTAACCCATGGAAACCAGACCTCTCATGCTTCTTAGCTCCTAGACCCTCGTTAGAGATTAATAATCATGGGCTGGCCTGGGGTGAGTGGTTGAGGGAGCTGGATCTCACAATGGCCAGCCACAAAGTTCAAGTCCTGGACCCAGAAGCTTGAAAAACACGCAAGGTGGTGTGTGTATGTGCCCAAAATCATGAAGGAAGAGAGAATGGAGGGAAAGGGATTGGGGAGTGACCATGGCCCTCCTAGGGGCAGGGGTGCTTTCTTCTGCCTTTCTCTGTGTCTCTCTTTGGTGAATTGACGTGCCTGCTGGTAATTTTTTAAAAACATAAAATAAGCACAGGTCCTCACCTGCCTTCCCGAGCTGTGACTGTACCGTGGTGCCTTTGGAGAGTTAGACATGCAGGTGCAGCTCCATGTAATAGCACTGACCCACTAGGTGGAGGCACCAGCTAACAGCCCTGTGGATGCAAAGGCGCACAAAGTCTCCCTGCCCTTCAGGCCCACAATGCTTCCAGAAAGGTGTCAGCCCTGGGAACCTCTCACTGCAGCCTCGCTCAGCCTGCTGCTGGCATCACAGCTGGTGACATAGTACATACTCACAGCATCTAGAAACATCCTGGCTTGCACACATTGTGGCTCTCAGGAAAGCTACCCAACATCTAAGATAGTAACGCATCTTCCTCTGCAAGCTTCGGGTTCAGACTCAGAGGTGGAGTGTTCACCAAAGGAGTTGACATCAAGCAAGAGAAAAATCTTGTATAATCCAAATGAGGGTGAGACTTCAGCTACAGGGCAGTCTCCACCCCAAGTCCAGCTACTTGAAGACAGACTAGAATGTCTAGGCTGTGCCTGGTAGGCTTATGGGTGTGCAGGAGGAAGTCAATCTTCTGGGTGATCCACACCATCAGAATTACAGAGAGGGGACCAGCAGTTAGCGTAATGGCTATGTCGCTAGACTCCCATGTAGTTGACCATGGTTCGAGTCCCAGACCCAGCGGCTTAAACTCACACCGGGCGCGTGTGTGTGCGTGTCCAAAATCCTGAAAGGAGAATGGAGGAGAAGGGATTGTGGCATGGCCATCCCCCCTGGGGGGGTGATTTCTCGCTTTCTGTCTCTCTTTCTCTGTCTTTCTAGAGAGTCCATGCACCCTATAGCAAAAACCTCTCCAAAAAAAGAAAAAAAAAAAAAGAATTACACAGAGAGGTAAAACACTGTTGAATTACCTGGATAATTGCTGCATTTCTTCACTTCACCTCTTTGACTATATTTAATAGAAACATTATCTACTACCCCACACCCAGCCCTTCTCTGCCTGATTTGTTCCTTGAATCTCTTGGCCTGGAGAAGTAGTTTCCTGTTTAGTCCTTTCTGAAAGGATACATTCACAAATCCCCACAATAAATCCACTTACAGGGCTGTGAGAGCTGCTGGCTGAGACCACAGCATCTTCTCCAATCCTGGGGAAGAACTGGTCAGGGCAGGCCATTAGTTAAAGAGCATGGATAAGACAGAGGTGTACCTTTGGGTGCTGCTGGCCAGGGGGCCTGAAATGGGAATAGAACACGCTGCCCCTCACTGACTACACAATTCTCCCGTGCCCCTCAGCCTTGGCACAAAACCTGTTTCCGCTGTGCCATCTGTGGGAAGAGTCTGGAGTCCACGAACGTCACTGACAAAGATGGAGAACTTTACTGCAAAGGTTAGTGGTTCCCTTGGGCAGGGAAGCGTGGTTCGTGCCCAGAGGCTGGCCTGTGTCTGCAAGGAGCATGGCTGCTCAGTCTGAGCGGGGTTTGGGTTCTCAGAATGAAGAGTGAAACCACCTGAGGGAAAGACTCTCCAGCCTGACCCTGTTCTGGTCCTCTCCACTGGAGCACCTGGCTGGGATCAGATGCTTGCAGATGCTCAATGGTCCAGGGCAACTGGGCACTTGGCGGAAAGAAGAGCAGGAGACAGTGTCCTGACTCTGGCTTTGGGAGAGGCCTCAGGCCTGGACAAATAACACTGCAGTCTCTTCTATCCTGAGTGGCAGACAGGGGTAGGGGAGGAAGAACTTAGTTCAGCCTTACTTGAGTTTATCAGAACACATCTTTAAAAACTCTCCGACCGTGCATGCTGGAGTGGAGAGGCAGGAGCTATGGAAAGGGGGCGGAAGGAAGGACATTATTGATAAAACTGCCAGTTGTCAGAGTTTGCTCCATGAGACAGAACGGGAACTGACTTGCTATTTGACAGGTGGTTGCCTTCTTCGGGTAGCAGAAAACATGGGGGTCCTTGGCATTTGGAGGCCATAAAGCCCCAAATCATTGCTGTAGGCCACTGAAGACTCACACGTAAATAACTGCATTTAAAAGTGAAAAAATTAATAGAGAAGGAGCATTCACTGTGTGGTAGCTGACAAATAGCAAAGTGGTCAGCTTGGGGTGCTGGGGAAGGATTCCTGGAGGATACGGAGGTGGGCTGCAGACAGGCCTTCTAGGAGCAGGGAGCAGAGACGACAAAGACACCGAAGGCAGGGCACCCTGGGCCATGCCAGGAACTGCACGTAGCTCTGTGCACCTGGAAGGCAGAAGGGAGGCAGGAGGGCCCAGGCTGGGCTGGCACTTTCCAGTCAGAGGATGCCACTCAAGTGAGAAAATGCCTGCATACGCATAATGAAGTGCAAAGACATGTAAGCCATTTTTTTGTTAGTGGGTTTACAGTGAGTAGAGTTCAATTTATTTAGAAGTCATCTTACCCACAATCTATCACAATACCTCTAACAGATGAGCAAGTTCTGTGCCCAGAGAGACCGGAAACGATGGCGCTAACCATTGGCTCTCTCTCTCCTTCCCTTGTTCACAGTTTGCTATGCCAAAAATTTTGGCCCCACGGGAATTGGGTTTGGAGGCCTTACACAACAAGTGGAAAAGAAAGAGTGAGAAAGTTCATTGTCCTTGGATTTTTCGCCGGCCTGAAGCATTTGCCACGTAATCCTGCACGGATGGAAACCTTTCCCCACAGCCTCTGGTCTACACCTGGACGGGGTTTCTCTTCAGAAGTGGTCGGAGTCTCTGCCCAAAGTTAGACGACAGCTTCAGGAAAAAATGATTTAAAATGTATTCTGGAGCACGTGCCTTATTGTTGATGATACTTGGGGTGGGAGAGGCAATAAACAAATGTTTTAGCAGTGCCTCGTCTGTCTCTGAGTCTTCTCTTGCAGGTAGAGGACGTTTCCAGAAACGGAGCTAGTTCTTTGAACTAGCTGCAGAGAATGCAAAGACTCTGGACATCAACGGTGGAGGGGGGGAAGAATGAAAAAATGGGCGAGGAAAGCGGTCTTCGGAACTGTCATCTTTACCACTCACGAAGAGCAAGATGGGAAGTCCGTGAAGAAACAGAGCGTGACAGCAAGCCCTAAAAGGAAAATCAAAACTAGCAAAGTTGCTGAAGAGTCAATCCTTTTGTCCTCTGTGATATCACACACTTTGCGAAGCTCCGAAACGACGACGCAGCGTAGCATTTGCTCCTGTATTATACACGGCGCCAGGGTGATTTTCTCTTATTCTAGGATCATTCCCTGCGGTTTAGCAATTTTCTTAAAACTTCTCCTACATCAAATTGCCAGGCTCCCAAATGAAATGCGGCCAATTAGAAACGTCTTTCTCTGCCTCTTCAGCAAGTTCTCGGCAGCTTGAGTGCCTGCGTGTTCTCGGGCCTCTGCTTTTAACAACCACAGCATTTCCCCGACTGTCGTGCGACGCTGAGTTATTTAGAGCAAATGAAAACAAATGAAAGTCGACTGAGAAAACTGTGTGGGGTTCTCTACGCTCCAAGTCCCAAAGAAGGCTTTCTTTACAGGGATGTTTACGCGCTATCTTGGACAAGGCCCTGCACAGAGTTCAAAAGCAGTGCACTGGGCCAGCAGCTGGGGTGGTAGACACGGCTGACTTGGAGGTTCAAGTCCCAGACCCAGCAGCTTGATAAACACACCGGGTTCGGACCAGCAGATGGCGTCGTAGTTACGTCTCTAGATTCTTACATGGCCAACTGTGGTTTGAGTCTCAGGCCTGGAGGCTTGAAACTCACTCTGGGTGCATGTGCATGCCCAAAACCCTGAGAGGAGAACGGAGAAGAGTGTGTGGTGTGGCCATCCTCACTGAGGGGTGATTTCTCACTTTCTGTCTGTCTCCATCTTTCCAGCAAGTACTTGGCCCTATAGCAAAAATCTCTCTCTTAAACACACACACACACACACACACAACACCGGGTGCATTGTGCAAGTGTATTCCAAGTCCCGAGAGAACAAGAAGGTATGGTGGGATGGCCTTCCTCCCAGGGAGGTAATTTCTCACATTCCCTCTCTGTCTGTCTCTCTTCAGTGACCACACACATCCTATGGCAAAAATCTTTTTTAAAAAAAACTATTTTATTTAATTTTATTTATTCATTTACTTATTTATTTCCATTTGACCAGAGAGGGATAGAGTGATAGAGAGAGAGAGAGAGAAAGCGGCTAGGTCCAGGAGTCGAACCGCAGTCAACCATGTGGGAGTCCAGCACCCTTAACCACCACGCCACCTGCCGGCCCCGCAAAAATCTTTTTAAAAAGTAAAACATCAACTAGAGCCCAAAGCTAGGGACTTCCAGGCTTGCAGGACATGCCTCCTCCTTCCCCAACACATCTAATCAGTGATCTGGGTCTGGGCCTTTTCTACCAACTGTCACTGTCTTCCTTCAGGCCTTTGTTACTTCTTGCCCAGTTGCCTACTTATCATTAACCGTTTACCTTTATCATTCTGTATCTATCAGTGTCTAGTCAGAAAAAGACACTGTACTAGTTGTTTTTTTCTTTTTTGGAGAGTTTTTTGCTATAGGGCGTGTGCACTCGCCAGACAGACAGAGAGAGACAGAGAGACAGAAAGCGAGAAATCACCCCCCAGAGGGGATGGCCACATCACAATTCCTTCTCCTCCATTCTTCTCTCGGGATCTTGGGCACGCACGCACACACGCCCAGCATGAGTTTTAAGCCACCGGGTCCAGGACTCAAACTGCGGTTGACTACGTGGGAGTCCAGCGACACAGCCATTACGCTAATTGCTGGTCCCAACTGCACTAGTTGTTTTAACAGAGAGAATGTAATGGAGAAAACTGGCTAAACAGATGCTGTTATCTTTGAACAAGTCCAGGGAACACAGCGACTTAACACAGAGGCAGTACCAGCAGGAAGCAGCTATGACGCCTGGGCTGAGGAAACGGAGGAGAGAGGTGGTTACGCCATTCAGAGGCCTAGAGAGACACTCTCAGGGCTGGACTGAGACCTCAGAGGAGAGAACACTGCTTCATTATTGATGGCACTTCTAAGGACATGAAGAAACAGGTTTGGGAAATGCAGAAGAAAGGTGAGAAATCACTCCAACTGTCTCTGCAGGGTGAGGGGGCCCTGCTGGAGTCACAAGAACCACTGGTAAGTACAATGGAGTAGGTCCCTTGTCCCCTCATCCTTCCAGTCTACTGGCAGATTTTGGTAGCTGGGCTTGCAGGACCCTAGCCCCTAACACCAGCACAGTATAGAAGGATGGATCTGCTGCATTTCTCTACCTCTTGTTTTCCTCTCTCTGTGACCAATTATTCATAAAATTCTAAATTAATAGTACTTCTAAATTCACTTACTAGTGCTAAGTACAGTTCTAAGCACTTTATATATCTTAACACAATCCTCAGAACAGCAGTTGGAGGTGTGTACTATCGGTATTCACCTAACACACAGGAGGAAACCGAGGCACTAGGAAGAGAAGACATTTGCCCAAAGAGACAGAAGTAGCTTATAATTAGTAAGTTCAGGATTCAAAGCCAGCCTGTCGTTCCTAGGATATGGTCTCTTTGTTACCACAACAACCTATCTAGAAAACACGGATTCTCAAATTTTTCAACTTTCACATCAATGTGTACACAAAGGGAGAAGAAACAGTAGGCAAGAATGGGTAGGATTCCTAAGTAAACGCTTCTCAGACTCTAGCGTGTACACACGAGACTCAGCTGGGGAACCTGACGCAAAGGGGAATTCCAGAACCCCAAAGACTACTTGGAAGGTCTGAGATGGTGACTCTGGATTTTAAACATGAGCCCTGGATCTCCCCACCCCACGCTCCGATTCTGAACTAGATGGTCCGTGGACCACAGTGTGAGCTTACTGACTTGGGGTTGGTGAGAGGAGGAGGAAGAGAAGGTGTAACTTGAGAAAGTAATTCTGTCCCCAACTGAGAACCAGAGTTTACAAACTCAACTCTAATCACATTGTGTCCTTCGATTCAGTCAACAAACCTATTTCACAGACCAATTCGAGCATTTATTGAACATATCCTACGTGCGAGGAACATTCCAGACGTTTGAGATACATCAGTGGATGAAACAAAGGTCCCCTGCGCACTTCATGCGCTAATGAGGTGTGAGGGGAGGCAGTACGTAACAGACATCATACGTGATACTGCATGTTCAAGGTGGTCAGTGCCACGTCCGGGGAAAATGCGGAGCAGGGAAAAGGGGAGGAAAGCAAGAAAAGCATATTACGACTTTAAAAATGTCATCAGAGTAAGCCTCAATGAGAAACTGACATTCAAAGTAAGGCTTGGAGAAAGGCAGTTCCTGTGGGTATCTGGGGAGGGAGCAGGCAGGCGAAGGCCTGAGGAAGTCTTCCAGCCACATGTGTGACCGGTAAGAGGAAAGGGAGAGGGGAGCAGCTCCTACAGGACCCCGGAGGCTACTGTGAGGTGCTGGCTCTTTCTCTGGTGAAATGAAGCAGGAGACGATCCAATATGCCTTTTACAAGAATTACTCAGGCCTCTCCTAACAGAGGGTAACGAGGTGACCAAATAAGAGGGCTGTAGTAATCCAGGCAAGAGGTGATGATGACACAGAATTAGAGCAGCAATGGAAGCCAGAATAAAATTCTGCTTGGAGGTAGAGACAATAGAATATCACAAAGAATTGAATCTGGGGTATTATGAGAAAAAGGGAGTTAAGAAAAGATCCTAAGATTTTGGCCTAAATGATGAAAAGGATAGTTTGTGATCCATCGATGAGGGGAAAATGTTTGTTTCCTTTAGGATCAATTGAACGATTTCTGAGCAAATCGTTCAACTGATCCATTTATTTAAATACTTATTCTTAGACATTTGTTTTTCATCTTTTTTTAACTTGTCAGAGATGTGCACTTCCCAGACACATACACACACACACACAGAGTGAGAGAGGAGAAACCACCCCTCAATGGGGCATGGTCATGCTATAACCCTTTCTCTTCCATTTTTCCACACTGTCAGGATGTTGAGCACCCACACACGTGTTCAGTACATTTCTTGAGCCACCAGGGCCAAGATGTTCAGCCATGTGGGATCCAGCTCACTTAATCATTAGGCTATGGAGCTGGCCCTATTTAAAATTTTTTAATCTATCTTTTATTTATTTTTTTTAAATTTGAGGGTATGTGTAAGGATGAGGTAGAAATCAGTTTAGTTTCAATTTGAGATTTAAATTTAAGACATCTGTTGGGCATTTAAGTGGATCTGTCAAGTGCAAAGAGTAGTCTTGACTGGATTAAATCTGGGGTGCATGGGCACTGAGGTGTATGTGTCATGATGTGACTGGATGAGAGCATCAAGGAAGAGAGAACGTTAGGTAGAGACGATGGTCAGAGTTACCCTGGGACCCTCCATCTCAAAAGATAAAGAAGGAAAAAACAGCAAAGGAGGCGCCAGGCTCCTTGGAGCAACCCAGGAGGAAACGGAGGAGGGCAGTCTTCGGGAAGAGGTGAAGAAAGTGTATTAAGGGTGTATTAGGGAGACATCATCTTTCAAGACATTAATTACTGGTAGGTTCAGGAAGACGAGGACTTGGAAGCCTCCACTGAATTTAGCACCACGGAGGACACAGTTTGCTTGATGAGAGCAATTACCATGGAGGGCTGGGGATGGGAGCTCAACTGTAGTGTTTTTAACAAAGGAATAGAGGATTTGGAGATACCGACTGTAAATGATCATTTCAAGGACTTTTACTGACAAGAGAGAAAAAAGGTGAGTTCCTTATTACTTGCTTTAATCTTTTTTTGGGGGGGGGTTGCTACAGGGTGCATGCGCTCGCCAGAAAGACAGAGACAGAGAGACAGAGATAGAAAACGAGAAATCACCCCCCAGGGGGATGGCCATGCCACAATCTCTTCTCCTCCATTCTCCTCTCAGGATCTTGGGCACACAAGCACACGCACCTGGCATGAGTTTAAGCCACTGGGTCTAGGACTCGAACTGCGGTCGCCTACATGGGAGCCCAGTGACATAGCCATTACGCTAACTGCTGGTCCCAACTTGCTTTTATTTTATAGCTCCTTAGCTTAATAGTTAAGATCCCTGCTGATCTGGCCCCTATCAACCTTTCCACTGTACTAACCAAGCTCCCTACCTCAAACAGCTTATAGACCCAGCAGCCTGCATTGGTCTGAATATACTTTAGATGTTCCCATTGACTTTAATCATTGTTTGCTCCATAAGAATGCCTTTCATTTCCAACTCTCTATTTCCAAAGTAAGTATCATTGAAAGACCCTTTCAATGCCATATCATCCAGAAACATTTCCTTAATCATACCCACTGAAACTCACCCCAATCTCTAAACTCCAGTATTTTATTTGTACCCCTCTTAACGACTTCTAACATTTTAACCTTATAGTCTAGTTTCATTAGATCAGCCTGCCCATTAGACTGCAAGTCCCATGATTAATATACCCGATTAAACGTTTTATGGCCGACAAAACAGCATGGTGTTCAGCAAATACTTGTGGAATGATTTAAAAACTAATGAAAAGTCTTTAAAAATAAACTAATGAAATGTGTTTTCTATGATACAGATGTGTTAGAAGTGCTGGAAGATAGTGGTTTAGAAGATCTAAGATGAGGAATCTGAATTTTAAACAAATGAGTCCTGGACCCCACCCTGCCCATGTGACTCTGATCTAAGTGGTCTATGGATCACAATTTGAGAATACTCATTTCATAGGGGGTAGTGAGAAGGGAAGAGAGAACTTACCTTTAAAAAATTCTGTGGCGGACCAGCAGATGGTATAATGTTTATGTCACTGGACTCCCACGTAGTAAGTAGATCATGGTTTGAGTCCTGGACCCAGTAGCTTAAAGCTCATGTCGGGCATGTGTGTGTGTGTGTGTGTGTGTGTGTGTGTGTGTGTGTGTGTGCCCCAAATCCCAAGAGAATGGAAGAGAAGGAATTGTGGTGTG
>NW_006203589.1:200349-209989 GCF_000334495.1 Tupaia belangeri chinensis | reverse complement strand
GGGGTGATTTCTCACCTTCTGTCTCTCTCTTGCAAGAAATATACATGCCCTATAGCAAAATCCTCTCTTAAAAAAAAAAAAAAAAGTTCTTTGGTCCCCCATTTAAGAATCACTTTCTTTAAACACAGGAATTCTGACGTTATGTCTTATTTAAAAAAAAAAAAAAACTTTAATTCATTCAACTATTAAGTCATTGGAAAAGTCATGACATATATTTCTGTTTTTCTATGCAAAAATGTATCATTTCCAACATCTCAATAATTCAAATATTTATGGCATAAATATTGTGTGCTTAGCAATACTGTAGGTGACTGGGACTTGAGAGTGGCTACTCCACTTACCATCTATGTGACCACGGAAGAGATACAAATACCTTTTGGCTTTAGTTTCCTTTTTGAAAAGGTTCTGTACAAAAAAAGATTCTCAAGGAGAATCTTTGAAGAATTGAAAGGTCCAAGTGATTAAAGTACTAAGTCTGGTTCAGAGTAACACTGACCAACAAAACAGGGTTATATCATTCAAGGACTTGGAAGTCATGAGGAGAATTTTAGCTTCTGCCCTAAGAGTAGTGGGAACCCACAGAAGGTTTTTCAGCAAAAAGGTGTCATGGCTAGGGATGCAGAGGATGGGGCCTTCCAAAACGTTCATGGAACATGCCTATAATTAAAAACACCACACACGAGCTTCAATTTTTTTTCTCCTTGGTTTAAAACAACTCATGATAATTTATGACCTGTTTGAACAGAGTCTAATTTGAAACATTAAAGGAGGATAAGATATCAGTTTGAAAAGAGCCCCCACTGAAGCAATGTGAATTCTGCTAAAATTGAAGCAAGAACAAATTTCAAATTTATGGTGAAGTTTGGATGAAAGATGCTTACAGAAAGTTTATGGGGACAATGACCGTGAAAAAATCAGCAATCTATAAATACCTCATTTTTTTTTAAGAAAGATATTTTTTGCTATAGGGTGTATGCACTCGCTGGAGAGACAGAGACAGACAGAAAGTGAGAAATCACCCCCCAGGGGAGATGGCCACACCACAATCCTTTCTCTTCCAATATCTTCTCGAGGTTTGGGGCATGCATGTACATGTGCCCAGTGTGAGTTTTAAATCGCTAAGCCCAGGACTCAAACTACTTGGGAGTCCAGTGACGTAACCATTATGCCAACTGCTGGCTGGTCTCACAAATAGCTCATTTGAAGAAGGGTCCATACAACACTGAAGATGATGCCTGTAGCAGCAGACCATCCATATCAAGTTGCAAGAAAAAAATTCATTGTTTGTGCACTAATTGATGGGAACTGATAACTAACAGCAGAAACAACAGTCGACATGACAGACATCTCGGTAAGTCCAGCTTGCACAATTCTGACAAAAATTCATGTTGAGCAAACTGTCTGCTCAATGGGTACCAAAACTAGTATGCCCAGAAAAGCTACAGACAAAAGCAGACCTTTCCATGGAAATTTTAAACAAGTGAGATCAAGATCCTGAAATTATTTTTTTAAAAAAACCGTAACAATAGATGATATTTTGCTTTCCCAGTCTGATCCTGAGAACAAGGCACAACGAAAGCAATGGCTGCCCAGAGGTGAAGTCGTCCCGTCAAAGCTAAAGTGGACTAGTCAAGGGTAAAGGTCATGGCAACAGTTTGTTCTGGATGCTCAAGGCATTTTACTTGTTGACTTTCTGCACGGCCAAAATCTGCTCTTTAGGAGAGTGTTTTGAGAAAGTTAGCTGAAGCTTCAGCAGAATGTCCGGGGAAGCTTCATCGGAGTCCTTTTCGACCATGACAATGCTTCTGTCATTGATCCCTTCTGACTTGTTTCCTAATCTGAAAGAATCATCAAAGGGCACCCGCTTTTCTTCAGTGAATAATGTTAAAAAAAAAAAAAAAGACTGCATTGACATGGTTAAATTCTCAAAGCCCCCATTTTTATTTTTAAAGAGAGATTTTTGCTATATGACACATGCACTCGCCAGAGACAGAAAGCAAGGAATCACCCCTCAGCGGGTATGGCCATGCCGCAATCCCTTCTCCACTCTCCTCTTGGTATTTTGGGCACTCATATACACACATCCAGCATGAGTTTTAAGCCACCAGGTCTGGGACTCAAACTGCAGTCGACTATGTGGGAGTCCAGCAATGTAACCATTATGCCATCTGTTGGTCCCCAAAATGCTCAATCTTTAGGGATGGGCTAAAATGTTAATGTCGTTGCTTACAAAAGGGTCTTGAAATTAAGGAAGCTTAGTTGAGAAATAAACCTTACTTTTTTTAATTTTTAAATTACATTTCTCACAAATTTCTTGAAGTCCCTTTGTATATAATATTAGGATGGTGCAAAAGCAATTGTGGTTTTGGACCATGAATTTTAAAATTATTATACAGGTTCAAACACATCTTTATTAATCAAAATAGGAACCTTTACAATCAACACATTTTTGCAAATGAGAAATAAATTTATTACTACAACATAAAAATCCATGCTTCAGGATTTGATGAATTCTTAGAAAGCATCTTCTGCATCCTGCTGGGTGTGGAAGCATTTTCCCCACAAAAAGTTGTCGAGATGCTTGAAGATGTGATGGTTGGCTAGCGAGAGGTCAAGTGAATATGGCAGATGAGGCAAAACTTTGTAACTAATTCTTTCCACTTCTGAAGTGTTGACTGTACGTGTGGTTGGGTGCTGCCATGGAGATTGGGCCCTTTCTTTTGATCCATGCCATCTGAAAGTGCATATCTCATCAGTTTGCTGAATGCACTTCTCAGATGTAATGGTTTCACTGGTATTCAGAGAGCAGTAGTGGATCAGACCCCACCAAATAGTGACCATGACCTCTTCTTTAGTCTAAATTTGGCTTTGTGAAGTGCTTTGGAGCTTCTTCTCAGTCCACCACTAAGCTGGTTGTTGCCAGTTGTCATATAAAATCCACTTGTCATAACATAGAATAAGAGAAGACAACACAGGGCCAGCAAATGGTGGTGGCTAAGGTACTGGTCTACCATGTGGTCAGCCAAAGTTTGACTCTTGGATCCAGCAACGTGAAATACACAGCAGGCACATGTGCATGCCTGCCCAAAATTCAGAGGGGGGAATGGAGGACAAGGGACTGTGGAGTAGTCATCTCCCTTGTGGGAGGGGTGATTTCTCACTTCCCGTCTGTCTCTCTCTGGCAAATGCACATGCCCTATGGCAAAAGCCTACCAAAAACACACATACACACAGAGAAAATGACACTTCAAGATGATTTTTTTTTTTTGGAGAGGTTTTTGCTATAGGGAGTGTGCACTCACCAGACAGATAGAGACAGAGAGATAGAAACCGAGAAATCACCCCCCAGGGGGGATGGCCACGCCACAATCCCTTCTCCTCTGTACTCCTCTTGGGATCTTGGGCACGCACACACACGCGCCCGGCGTGAGTTTTAAGCCACCGGGTCCGGGACGCGAACTGCAGTCGACTACATGGGAGTCCAGCGACATAGCTATTACACTAACTGCTGGTCCCTTCAAGATATTTTTTAAAAATTTTGGTCAGCTCATGAGCACCCACTTAACAAGCTTTTTCACTTTTCCAGTTTGCTTCAAATGCCGATGACCATAGAATGGTCAATGTTTAGTTCTTGGCAACTTCTTTGTAGTTGTAAGAGGATCAGCTTCAGTGATTGCTCTCAATTGGGCACTGTCAACTCCCAATGGCCAGCTGCTATGCTCCTCATCTTCGAGGCTTTCGTCTCCTTTGGAGAACTCCTTGAGCCCCCACTGCACAGTACGTTTGGTAGCAGTTCCTGGGCCAACGCGTTGTTGACATGGCGCGTTGTCTCCACAGCTTTATAACTCAATTTTGAACTTGAATAAGAAAATCACTTGAATTTGATTTCTAACATCATTTCTATAGTCTAAAATACATATAAAATAAACAGCAATAAGTCAATAAGCAAAAAAAAAAAAAAGTGAGCAATGCGCATTAAAATGATGTATAACATAACCACATTTATTTAAGAATGTATCCAATATCAAACAGCAAATTTCAACAATGCAAAACTGCAATTACCTTTGCACCAACCTAATAATATACCTAGAGTTAAAGGTGAATTAGCATTTCCTCCAGAATGAGAATTAATAACTACAATCACACCAATCTAGTATTTTGAGAGTAAAATAGGATAAAATTTTAAATGTAAAGATCAATTTTCTGTAAGATGGAAAATGAAACCAAATTCGGCTTATTGTGTTTACAGTAATCTCAACCAATTCCTGGAATTAAAAATTAGTTTCTTTATGTCTATATACAGTTTTTCCTCAATTTACAATTCTAGAAAGTTAAGTGTAAGAAACTAAGTCTCAGCTACAAAAAACTTTTTTTATTAATTGTGAAAGCAAAACAGGTACATCTGTTTAAATATATATATATATATTACATATTTATAGATACAACAAATTGAAATAACTTATCAAAAAAGTACTATTGCAAAACAGCCAATATAGGATCTAAAAATACTCCATATTTTATCCATCATTAGTGATATTACTCCAAAAAAAAAAGTATTTTGCATTTTCTTGTAAAAAATATTAAAGTTTGTTTTTTGTTTTTCAGATGTCTGCCAAGATTGTCCAGGAACAGTCCATCTCTCCAAACCTGAAAAAGTGTAATGCCTTTATTGAGAAGGTAGTTTTTACCAAACGGCTTTAAAAACCACCTGTGATTTCCTTTGGGATTAGGTGAACTCTAAATCCTCACTTTGCTTTCAGACTGCAGGACTGCAACATACACAAAAACAAATCAGAATGAGGAGTTCCTGTTGCTTTTCTTCATACTGAGCGAAGAACTTTCTCTTTGGCTGGATGGAAGACCACGGTGTACTGGGATGTCCAATCTACCACGCAGGGCTTCACCAAGCCAAAGCAGCCACACCGAAAGAAATCTGCCAGGTTCTGTGTGAATCCAAGGCTGCCAACGAAAGAAGAGAATATGGCTTACTGCGCTGCTGAGCAGCTCTTGATGAGCATTCATGGAAACCACAAACGCTCACGGGGCATCTATGACTTGCAATGTCCTTCGAAGATCCTGGAGGAATCCAGAGGGGAATCAGACAGTTCCTGAGCTTATGGGACCTTAAGATCGATGACTCCTTCCACTTATGGAGTGAGTGCAATTCCCACTGTGAGATTACCTGGCTTCTGCCCAGCAATTTAGCTGGGATTTTCTTTAGTACTTTACTTGGCTTTAGGTCCTCCATCATTGGATCAGTCACTGCAACTGATTGGTTCCCTACTTTTGATTTCCATAACTCTTTTAGTTCGGATTTTGATGACCTCGAAGGCCACAGACATCAGAACAACTGTAACCAACAACATAGGTATTTTTTCCCCCTATACCTTCTAAGTAGCTCTCTAAATGATGTCCCCAATGTAATTCCTTCCAATTCATTGAACACACTGGAGACACGCTAGTCCTCCAAATCCTTGATCTATTCATGGCCACCCACCTCCCAATCAGAACCCTTTAAAGATGCACTCCTTTGCCCAGAAACTCAAATTTAAATCCTCATGTTTGTATTTAAGGCCCTATACAATGAACTCCTCCTTTTTTAGCTTCCCAAACCCATTTTTTTTTTAATTGTCAGAGGGCACATGTGCTCACCAGAGAGAGAAAGAGAGGGAGAAGGAGAAAGCACATCTCAATGGGGCGTGATCATGCTGCAATCCCACTGGGATTTGGGGCATATACGCGCCTGGCATGTTTTTCCAGCTGCTAGGGCCAGAATTCAAACCACAATTGATCATGTGGAATCCAGTTCTTTTCACTGTAGGTCCTGGGGTTGGCCTCTAAATCCACCTTTACAGATCTTCTGCTCTAACTCTCTAGCTGAGTTTCTTCCCATGATCATAACTGTGTGGGCCTAGAACTCACACTCTCCTCCCTTTCCTCAGGGAACCCCCTTATCCTTCTAAGTCCTACAACTTCTCAAAACCCAATCAATGTCCATATTCCCATTGGACTGCCTTCCCCTCCTGACTACAACCATCTTCCACAAAATTTTTCCTCCATAAATTCCTGAAGTATTACTACCTACCCCAGTTATGATGGAGTGCCTAAGCCATTCCCCTGCATACACCAAACGCATCTGCTCATGAAGATGATGGAGCTGCTGTTTAGATGACCATGCCTTGGGTGTGACGGCGGTGGTGTTACTTAGACGGCAGTGGTGTTGCAGTGAAGGACCAGTACTACTAGGAAAGCAGCTTCCTAGGAAGAGGGCTGGCTCTGGCAATGACGGGGTAGCAGTGGGGAGATATGCTAGCAACGTACGGTGCCTCAGTCAAGAGCTGGTTAGTGAATTAAAGTAACTTAGGGGAGGACAAACAAGTAAAATCTTTGGTTTGGGCAGAATTTTGGAAGCTAGATTCGAAGTGTCTCTCAGGCTTTACCTTCGGTCCCTCTAGTCTGTGGTCATTACTCAGCAAACATGCTCCAGCTCTCTCACCTCTGTCCCTCCATTCAGGCCGTTCTTCAGGAATACCATTCCCTTCCTTCTATCTCCATCAGGCCCCGCCCGACATCTCTGAAGGTTCAAGCTTAAAATCCCCCCTCTATCATACTTTATTGGAATAAATATATTAATTCCTCTGGATAAACCACTAAGAGTGAGAGTTTATTATCAATGCCCACCTGAAACAATCATTATGAGCTTTACACTACCCTCCATTCCCCAGAGCTCTCTCTCTTCCCTATTGAGTCAATGTCTCTCCTCTAAACACACATTGTGGTCATATTCCAGGCTCTGATTTCTTGTCTAACAGTCTAACAGTTTCATCTTGTACCAAAAGTGTGCTTTAAAATAGACCACTCCTGAGATAGGCAGCAAGTGTTCAAATCCTCTGGAGGGCTCTGGGTCACCTCTGCAGCACTTCTAGCCTCCGAGACCTTGATATGGGTGGCAGGAAGATAAGCTTCAAAGCCTGGTCTTCCATATCGTAAGAGGACAGCCGTCCCATACTCTCATCTCAATGAAAGACAGGTTTTATACAGCCAGTACTCTGGGGGGGGACCACAGCCCAAACTTGAAAAATCAGCTTCTCCATGACACAGGGGTCACATGAATCACAGGGCTGAAAGACCAACTGGTGACAGAAAGCCAGGCTGAGAATCTTGGCAAAGTGCTCAGCCCAAGGCTTTCTAACAGTGCCTTGTGGCCAGCTTTCTCAGCCACATGCTTAATTATATCACATTGACTCCACGCCAGCAACATACAACCTTGTGACCGTGTGGCCTGACTGCCTGACTGGACAGATTCCCCAACTTGGCAAAACTTCAAAGTCACTTACCACTTGTGCTGAGTCCAACAGACTAAATCCCAAGTTCTGACCAGCGTGGGGCTCATGACCTTACCATCCAACCCCGACATGGGGCTTCCAAGAAAGTGTTCAACTCCAAGAAGTAAGTAAGAGAAGAGCTGTGTGGCAATGGGCCATGGCACCAGGTTGGGCAGCCAGTGGCTAGGGATCTTCCATAAGACTCAGTGACTAGAACAAATCTCACTTACTTGTATGGCGTCTTCCTGAGGGACAATGTCTGCTTCATATGCCTGCTCTGCTTCACCAGGCTGATTCTCTCATGGGAGGTCAGGCCCAGAAAAGCAATCTGAAAAAGAAGGTTGGAAGGTGCATAAAAAATACCATGCTGGTGCAGCTGCAGTGGTGCAAGTGGTCGGGCAACTTTGTGCAAAGCTGGAGCCACATGGGAGGCCTGCGTTCAGCTCTTGGGCCAATCTCATCATGCCAGAAATGGCAGCACATGCCTGTTATCCTAGCTAGTTAGGAGGCTGGAAAGGGAGGATGGCAAGATCATGTCTAAATTGTCTATCTCCCATTCTCTCATAAATAAATAATATAAACAAAAGAAGGGAAAGAAAGAAGAAAAATTTGACTCCATCACTCTTAGCGTACACAAGGCACAATGACAAACATTCAGCACTCCCCAAAGGTGATACCTCTTAACCAAGGGTCATGGGGAGGGCAAGATTAGGCCAGCTTAAGCTACGTGCTCCTATGGAGATTAGTAGCTGGCACTTTTTTCCTGATCGTCTTTTATTAATCTTTAAGAAGTAACTGTGCATTGACTTAAGAGTCATAAAATAATTGCTTCATTAACTTTAGCTATGGTTTATGGCCATGTAGATTCTCGACACATTCAGCAGGTAACTGTCAGATGAATAAACTGTAAGGTCAGTATCAGTGCCATTAACTCAATTTGCATGTTCTGGGTGTCACTTTAGAAGGATCAAAAAAGTTTAATCATCTGAAGTAAGAAACATCTAAATCCACAAATTTAGGGAAGAGTAAGAATTAAGGTAGCTTAAAAGATGCCAGATTATTTTTTTCACTTTACTTATATATTTCCTTATTTACATTTAATTTTTGCATATCTTTATGGCATACACATGCAGTGTGTGATAATCAAATCAAGGATATCACCACATTTATACCATTTTCAACAAAGAACCTAACGTTCCTATGCCTGTTAAATGCTGTTTTGCTGAGCCCCTTCCACACCCCGCCCCATCCACTGCCTTCCATACAACCACCTCTGATATCTACACTTGCCCTCTCCATTATTAATGTTCTTGTATCTTTCGCTTTCTGTCGTAGACTGCAGACATTTGGTATATACTGAGTGGGGACATACTGTGTTTTTCTTTCATAGTCTGGCTTATTTAGTTTGCTCCCAAATTATTAGAAACCACAATTATTCATCGAGTTAATTAATTTCATCCTCAAAAGTACTCACATATTAAGTTCTTTATCTGTGAAACAAAGATTATCCTCATCAGATTGTTCTAAGGATTTGAGATAATACAGTTAAAACATCTGGTGCAGAGGCTTAAAGAGGTGAGCTAACTGATCCAACGACACTCAGTTTAGAGGGTGGCAGAGCAGAGACTGCTACCTCCATCAGTTGAAGAGGAAGCCCATACTTCTAGCCACATACCAAGATGCTCAATTTGACTAGTTATCATCAAAAACAGAATCTAGCCAGAGCATGCGGTAAGTGAAAGTCCTCAAAGAACTGGATTGTTCTGTTCATCATGAAAACAATTTTACTCTGAATTTTTTTGTCTTTGAAAATTATATGGTACTTTGAGTCCATTTTTTCTGCCTTAGTATAGACAGTATGTTAGCAATTCTTTTGAAAATAAGGATAGGGCTGGCTCCATGGCCTGGTAGATAAGGCAGCCAGATCCTACATGGAAAACACAGAAGTTCCAGACACAGACCTGAAGGCTTGAGAAATATGCCAGGTGCATGTATGTCCATGCCCAAAATCCCTATAGGAGGGAGAGATGGAAGTGAAGGGAATGCTGAGTGATCGTGCCTCATGGGGGATGCTTTTTCCTTTCCCTGTGTCTCTCTCTGGCAAGTATGAGTATTCTCTAGTAAAAAATAAAGGATATTATAATATTATATACCTGTTCTTGCTGTAAAAGTTCAGGGAAAAAAAAAAAAAGAGAGAAAGAATTACTGGGTTGTCAGGAAAGTCATGATGTATTTTTGCATAGAGAAACAGAAAAATACGACATACTTTCCCAACAGCCTAATAGAACTGATGTCTCACATAGGACTCTCTTTCA
>NW_006203589.1:183162-200235 GCF_000334495.1 Tupaia belangeri chinensis | reverse complement strand
CTATGCCATAATCCCTTCTCCTCCTGGGATTATGGGAATGCACACACATGCGTCCTGTGTGACTTTCAAGCCACCAGGTCTGGGACTCAAACTGTAGTAGGCCACATAAGAGTCCAGGCCACCTGCTGGACCCTTAGGCTAAACTTCTAACTGTACCTCTTATGAGGCCTATGGTGATACACAAGGCACTTAACATCTCTGAGGTTACTCTCCTCAGCCATCAAATAGAGACACTGCTTTGGTACAGCCTGTATCTCATATGCTTGAAGAAGTAGGTGGGGAAGTGCTGTAGAAAACGTAGAGCACATATAAATACTGGTTATTATTATACATCATGGTAATTAAGATTACTAATCACTGATGCTAATATCCATTCCTACTGCCTGAGTCTGTTGATGTCAGAGAAGTAGAAGATGAAGATGAATGTTTAGAAACCTTAACCAGTATTATTAACTCAATTCTTTTCCCTGATATTTTTGTTTCTTTGGCATTATCATTAGTACTTCAGAGTTGGTGATTTCCCCATTAAAATAGAATTCATTTGCCTTTGTGGAGTACTGCTCTAATTATCTAGGTCATGTAGTAATTGGCCCAGACTGATCACTGCGGCCCATTCCATGTGGCCAGACCATAGCAACAAGAGAATCAGGTTAGGCTCCCAGGGAAAGGCGGCGGCAGGGAAGGGGCAGAAGCCTCCCAGGAAGCTGAAGGTGACGACTGCCCTGGAGCCTGAGCATTCTAATGGCCGTGACCTTCTCTGAAAATGTAATTACTATGTCCTAGGGTGAGTGATGTATCTTTCGTTTCTTCCCATCCTCACCTACTTAAGCACTACACAGTGACAACAGTAACGTTGGAAAAACTGAAGGAAAGCAATCACCTTACATTCGCACGATGCTTTACTGTTTATGCCATGCTTTCACACACCACACAATCTGTCTGAGGGAAAAGGCCCTTGAATGGGCCTGTCAGAAGACCCACGTTTCTACTTCTGATTTTGCCACTCACTGGGTAACTTTGAGCAATTCAACTCACCTACCTGTACCTCTATCTAAAAATAAAGAGGTCAGATATGCTAACTCAGAGGTCACATTTTATTACTCAAACCTTCAAACCATCCTGTGAGAGCAGGCTGGCATTATTTACATTTTATAGACAAGGACACTGAAATTCAAGACCGGCCAAATGATATGCCTAGACCCACAGAGTCGAAAACGACAAGTGGAATCAGAATCCTAACAAATTCATGGAACTTAGAATTTAAGCCTCTGATTTCGAATTTGAGTCTTTCTACCTCAGTACAGATTACCAGAAATTTCACTCAACGGCAATATAAGAAGAGAAATAAATACCTGAAAGAGTTGGTTTAATAATAAAAATGTTGACCATGAAAAATGGAAAGCTGCTAGCACGAAGATATATAAAACCCAAGGAGAACAGGACACGATCTGATTGAGGTAGGCCCACAGTCCATCTTCTCTGAATGTTGTAGCACAATGGTTTGACCAATCTGTGGAAACATGGACTGATTATTAAACACAGCAACTGGTGATCATTCTCCAACAAAATAAAATCACTGCAATTCTACACAGGGAGAACAGAAAGTAAGATGGAACAGCACAGAGCAGAATTCACTGTAGGAATTTATTTTCCAAATGCCTACCAAAGACAAGAAAAGGATGCCTCCATGTTAATTAACACTATAGAAACACTACATCAGCAGCTGACCATGAATGACAAAAGCAAAAAAAAAAAAAAAAAAAAACCAAAACAAAACAAAAAAAACTTATCTTCACCAAAATTCTCATATTCAGCATAAAATGCACTGGACAGAAGTTAACTGTCCAAGGACTTACAACTGAGAACAAATGTTTAATAAAATGCTGTCCTAGAAAACTCTCTATCTTATCCAAGTTACAAGTTATAGGTCCATTATAGGACTGATTATAAACTTATTAAAGGTTCAGGTAGGGGTTGGCAGATGGTGCAGTGATTATGTAGCCAGACTCCCACATGGCAACCACAGTTCGAATCTGGGACTTGGTAGCTTAAAAATCACACTGGGTGTGTGTGTGCGTGCATGCCCAAGATCTTGGGAGGAGAATGGGGAAGGGACTGTGGTTTGGCCATCCCCCTGCCAGGTGATTTCTCACTTTTCCTCTCACTGTATATCTGTCTCTCCGGTGAATGAACTCACTCTAAGGCAAAAAAAAACCTTAAAAAAAAAAAAAAAGTTCACATAACTAGGCTATTGCTGTGGGTAGATGTCCTACAAGCACCCGAATACCACCGGAACACAATCTGACAGCATGCAGAGAGCCTGGTATGGGTGTACTTTTGCCTTGGCACCATAACTAAGCCTACAGAAGAAGTAAGGCCAGGTGAACAGACTTCATTTGACAGAGACACGCCTGAGCAAAGAAGACAGAGCAAAATTCAGACAGCCACAGCTCAGTTTCTCCTCCAGACACATCTACATGCCAATTAAAATAGAGGCCTTGGGGCCAGCATGCAACATAGTGGTTAAGGCACTGGATTACCACAAAACTGACCATCATTCAAGTCTCAGACCCAGAGGCTTGAAAACCATGCTGGGCACATGTGCATGCATGGCCAAAACCCAAGGAGGAAAATGGAAGAGAAGGGACTGTGGCATGGCCATCCCCCCCAGGGGGGTGATTTCTCACTTTCTCCCTGTCTCCCTCGGGTGAGTGGACTCATCCTACGGCCAAAATCTAAAAGGCTAAATTTAATTTATAAATTTTAAAAACAGGGGCCAGCAGATGGAACAGTGACTAGCGTACTGAACTCTCACCCTATCTGCAGTTTGAGTCCTCAACCTGGGGGTTTGTTTTCTCACTATCCCTCTCTCTGGTGAGCTCACATGCCCTATAACAAGTTAAAAAATAATAAATAAAATCATCTTTAAAAAAATTAAAAAGCCCTTTGATAGAGTTAAAAGAGAGAGAGAGAGAGAGGCCCTCACTATGACCTTCAAGATCCTGACCCTTTAATCCACGTAGCGAAGGGGAGTAGTGAGGAGAAATTCAGGCAGGAAGCAGCAGGAACAGGAGAACACATCTTCAAGGTTATGCAAATCCAATGACTTCTACTGGCTCCATGACCATTCATAAAAGGTGAATTATTTTTGAAATGAGGATTCTGTAGATTTGCACCTTGAGGTTTCATAAATGCCTCTGACAATTTGATAAGTAGTTTTAGACATTTTCCCAAAGCAGCAATGAATAGCTGCCAGGACAGGAAGAAATTGAATACGTGACTTTACTACTAACTGTCTGTCCATTTCATGCCTAAAAATCTATTTTTTTCCTGAGACTCTTTGCTTCTCAACTATCATTCATGATTATATGCCAGAAGCAATCATCACAGAGTAAGAATCAGGTTAACAAGTTAAGGCAAATTACACTCTCTTTAGAGCTTCTCATTAGGACAGCAAAGATGCATGCCATGCACCTGATATCACAACGAAGAATGCAATTTCCAACAGCAGGTGAAGAAAACAGCTGTTGAGTGGGAAATCTGTCTACTTTCTTTCAGCTTATAGATTCCTACTGTGCCTTCCTGGGAATCTTCTTAGTGACACAGCGTGACCTCGCATCGAAACTTTCAGAGTCCCGATTTCAGACTTAATATCAAAGATATGGCTGAGAGTGGCCATGTCCATCATCTTATGTAACAGAGTACTTCGCTCTGTGCTAATACAGTCTGATCAGGTCAACAGTAAATGACATGGAACTCGAATCGTTCCAAGTCAATCGTTTCCATGCTTCGATAGCAAGGACAGTTACGGAATGCTCCCTGACATTCGTTTATAATCTTTCTCTATAGAACGTATAGAATGCTGACACCTCCTGAGTCACTGAAAACAGACCTCATGGAGGATGAAATCATGGAAGCTGCACAGAGGCAGAAGACGTTGCTGCTGGGTCACGAGGAGGAGAGGGACAGCAGGGCTCCAGCAGGAGTGTTACGGTAAACTAAGGAGGCAGATGACAGAGAAACCGGAGCACGAGTTCACGTTTCCTGTCTCTGAAATAATAATAAATGACAAGGTGCTTTCCTGCAGTGTAAAGAAGTAGGTATAAGTGGAATAAAAGGAACCAAATATGCTCAGCCAGCCTGCACAGTTGTAAGCAAACATCACATGAGGCTGACTGTTCCTAAGGAAAAAAACGTAAGAAAAAGGCTGGTAAGAGCCAGAGGACAAAAGTCAAAGAGAAGGGGAGAATCAGTGTGTGCAATAAAAAGCTAACGTGGGAAGACCGGACGTGATGGAAAATCGCTTCTGTCCTTATCAATACAGCCTTATGCTGGACAGACACCAAACAAAGGTGACTATTTTTAGTGAGGAGAGACATGAGTGGTGTAAACCCTGGCTCCTCTCCCCTAGAATCAGGTCCAAGAGAAAAGCTCATCTGTGGGCCAACGTAGGAAAGTTTTCCAGGAATATACTTTATTGTCAGACCTTAAAAGGATGCTTCTTTCAACAGAAAGAGACAATGTCAAAAAAAATTTTTTTCCCCATTTCTTACACAAGACAATCCAATGCTCAGGGGTATTGGTGCTCCTTGAGAACTGTGTGAGCTCAGGGACCACAGCACTCCCCCCCACCCCACCACCCCCCATCAAAGCTAGCTGAGATGGTGATGGTTACATTTAGCCACAAAGGCATGCTCTAGTGATCAGAGACATGCAAGGAATCAGGTGACAGAGTCTAACAAAGTTACTGAAACCCAGGCATGCCTAGCCAGGGCAAACAATAACCTATTTCACATAGATACTAATGAACATTTTCTAAAAATGGAACCCCAAACAAAATAAAATTTGTAACATCCTGGATGTTTCTAGGAAGGGGAATCGGAAGGCTGGGGCACAAGGGTAGAAAGAATTATTTTCAAAAACTCAATAAGATTTAAACTAACGAAGCCAAAGAGAGAGTGTGTATGCTGGGGCTTGGAATGCTAAGGAAAAAGGAAAAAATAATGTAGGAAAAAATAAGTGCAGTCTAGGTGTGGTGGTACAGAGGTAACACAATGCGCTGAATGCTGGGAGACACGTGGAAGGTAAGGGTTCAGTTCCCAGGTAGTTGTGTACGTGCTGGCTCGTGATCCTGACTGGCTAGTCAGGCTAACAGGGAGAATCACAGCATCAGACTCTGCTGAGGGTCTCTGTCTGTCTCTCTCTCTCTTTCACAAATGAAATAAACTTTTTTTTTTTGAAGTAGGAAAAAAAAAGCTTTCCTGATGTCTTCCTGAAACACTTCAGAGATTTCAGCTCAAGAAGCCAAACTAAGACCCAACTGGTAAAATCTAAGACTTGACCACGAGTATAACAGGAGGGCGGACGGAAACAGGCTGGAAGTAAAGCTGCTGCCATCTAGAGCCAAATATTCCCCAAATCTTCAAACTAAATAAATAATATACAAGTAAACAGAGTCCAAATAAATAAACGATTATCACCCTAGGTTTTTCCAGTGAGGCAACCTATTCCAAATCCTGAAATTGTAGTCACACAATTCTTAGGAGTTGATCAAAATTCTGTTCACTTTGGAGTAACAGGTGGTCTGGCGGTTAAGGTGCAGGATTCCCACATGGCCAACCACGGTTCAACTACCAGTGGTTAAAAATCACAACGATTAAAAAAAGATAAATAAATAAATGTTTTAAAAATAATTGTTTACTTTAAACTCTATCCTCAGCTGATCATCTTAGACTGAGCTGGCTGTCATTCCCTACCTGAGACCTTTTGAAACTGCTATTCAAAATTATTTTCCCTTCTCAGGGCCAAGAAGGATCTAATGTCTTCTTCCAAGTTATTATTTGTAACCTTTGATTATTACAGGTTTTCCATCCGTTCTCAGTTTCAGGTTTACATGCTAAGTACGGAGTTAATCCTTAATTACTGGGACCACCATACCCTAACCTTGCCACCATCAACCTTCCTCCCGCCCTGTTTATCTACTTATCACCTCCTGCTTGTACTTGAAAAGGTGATTCTTTTTTCTTCTGAGGGACAAAGCTGCACTTATTTTAAATGAATTTCTATTTTTGACCACTTCTTGAATATGTCAAAGTTCTCTTCCAAAATACTGAAAGCAGTCATCTTTCCACAGTTCTTGCAGCTCCTCAATGCTGAGAGTCTTAGAGGCATCTGCTTCGTTTTTATTAGGGGTACAGTTTAGTCACCCACTCGGAATGTGATATGTAAGAGTTTACAAGAAAAAGTAGAAGTGGGTGTGGATCCGTGAGCTCATTCTAAGAAAGATACACACTTACAGACAAAAGATCCATATATAATCCAGTCGCACACCATGGAGAGGAAAAACAAGAAGAAAATATAATAGTGATGGTTGCCAAAACCTGAAACAAGAAAAAAAAAAAATACTAGAAATATTTTTCTTATAATGATTTTTCAGTTAAGACTTTTTAAATAGGTTCTGGTCAAAAATCTTTACCAAAATAAAACAGATATAAGGCTGCTGCTTTGTCTTTTAGGTGCCATTAAACCAAAACTAAACAGCGGTGGTAAACCACGGTGGACTGACAGCGTTAACTAAACTAGTATTTACTCATTACTTACCTGATACTTCTCTCCAACAGAACAAAGCAAACAGCTCCAGGCGAGCCTAAACTGCTGGACAAGGGCAAGTGGGCGGGATTTGGGGCAAATCCTACCTTGTCTCTTTCTTCCTCCCTCAACAGGCAACATGCCTACGGAGCACAATTTCCGAGGGTCAAGTGCTGACCTCATCAGGGTCATAGAGAAAATGAGGAGTAACAATAAATGTACTTGCTGCACGAGACTAGAAACAGCGAAGAGAGACAACGTGCAGCCTCTGAGAGGTCTACAGAAAGGAAGAGAGGAAGAGGACACCCAGCCACCAAGCCCCTGCCACGGTCTACAGAAAGGAAGAGAGGAAGAGGACACCTAGCCACGATGCCCCTGCCACATATGTGCCTTCTTCTTGATGCTGGTTGGGGGCGTTTTTTCAGTGCTAATGATACGAAAGCTCCTCAGGTACCGTATCATGGTCCCATCCTTTCCTGGACAGCAAAGACAGTGAAGGAGTAATACCCATTGGAATCAGGAGAGCTAGGCCTGTGGATTACTAGTTGTGTTACCATAGGCTAAGTTGTTTAACCTCTCTGACCCTGTGTTTTCCTTGTACCAATACCTGTTCTATCTATTTCACACGCCTGTGGCAATTAAACAACAAGAGGCATATGAAAACCCAGCAATATGATCAAAATGTATGGACTCGGGCCAGCAAGGTGGCACGAAGTTAAGGCAGCTGGGTCCCACATGGCCAACTGCACAGAGTTCCAGTTCCAGTCCCAGACCCGTGGCTTGAGAAACTTGCCAGGTGTGTGTGCATGTGTGCCCAAAATCCCAACAAGAGAACGGAGTAGAAACAGTAGTGTGGCCATGCCCCTGGGGGCTTATTTCTCAATCCCTGATCCCTCTCTGGCAAGCACATGTGCCCTATAGCCTTTATAGAAAACTTTAAAAAAAAAAAAAAAGTGGGGCCAGAAGGTGGCATAGTGATTGAGTCCTGGACTTCCACATGGTCAACCACAGTCTGAGTTCCAGACCCAGCAGCTTCAAACTCATACTGAGCACATGCCCAAAATCCCAAGAGGAGAAGGGATTGTGGCATGGCCAAGCCTGCTGGGGGGTTGATTTCTCACTTTCTGCCTCTCTGTTGCTCCAGCAAGCACACACGCTCTATAGCAAAAGTTCTTAAAAAAAAAAAGTATGGGCTTATTGGTACTGTTTTCCTACTGCCATTCAATGCTGCCTGCCATAATGCCGGTCACCCAATCTTCATGGTGAGATGGGATGCATATAGCTTAAGACCCCAGGAATCAAGTCACGTGATCTCTAAAAATAAGAGCGAACACTGAAATGTACCAAAGAAGCCTGACTGAGCTGAGGCAACCTCCTGTTCACCCAGATCATAAAAGCATATCCTGTCCTGAAAACCCGCAATCATTGTTTTTCTGACATTCTCCATAATAAAGACTGGCTTTTCCTGTCATGGTTCGGAGGAACCTAGGGCTGCAGATCAGGAAAAGGAACATTCCCTGGGTAGAAGGCAATCCCAGAGCTCTGCTGTCACTGGTTCTAGCACCTCCCTGAGCCTTAGAGGCAAATGAAGGTGACTAGGACAAACGAGTCATAAAATACGGAGAGAACATCGCATGTGGAGTAGAAGACTGGCATTTATTATGAAGTGAGGGGTCAGTAGGTGGCATGGTGGTTAAGGCTCTGGACACTCCCACATGGCCGACCATGGTTTGAGTCCCAGAGCTGGTGGCTTCCTTTTTCACTTTCGCTCTCTCTGTGTCTCTCTCCAGTCAAATTAAAAGCAAATGAATGAATAAATAAAATTGAATGAAGTGACCGCATGCAAGTAACGTCACTGTGGACAACTTTTCGGCTCTAAAATGGAGACAACAATACCAACCTCACAGGTGTGCTGATGATTAAATTGGATACCATATGTGAAGATGTGTTACAAATTCCAAAATACTATACAAATGGTAACTGTCATTATCAGTCTCAATGACCGGTTTTCCAAAAGTGTCCAACAGAGCTGATTCTCAGATAAGGAAGAGCTACAAACCAGAGCCCTTGGGCGCCTTTCCACTTTTTCCAAGTCACACACATGAATAAGCCAATGCTTCATTTGCAGCGGTGGTTGAAAAAAGAAAGCTCTCACCTATGCACCGTCCAGTCCACAGGCAGTGCTGATCATACCGAGCCACACAGGAGTTGCACACATGGCAATGCAGCGACCTTAACGGCTTCCTTATCTAAGTGGACAATGAGAGAGAGGCCTAAGCACAAGCCGGTGTCTCAAAGCGGCGACAAATCACATGGAAAATATTAACCCTAGGTCATAAAACTACTGGCATAAATAATCCCAAATAGGCCATCGAATCACATAGAGGCTCTGGAGTGCTTATTAATATTTACTTCCACGTGTCTGTTTTCATTAGGCTGTCACTAAGGGGTCAATTCCAGCGCCTGTCTACACTGGCTAAGGAAAAATGAGGCAGTGACAAACAGAAGGAGCGCTGAACTAAGAAAAACGAAATCTGAGTTCCCCTATGACTCTGCCAGTAATTTGGGGGGAGGTTACTTCCTCTAGGTCTTGATTCCTCAACTGCAAAACCTGAGGTTTTGTACCTCCATCACTGAGCTTTCAAGAGGGATTATGAGCCTCTGACTCGAAGTTGGTTCTAATGTATGCTTCATGACAGGGGAAAGCAAACAAAACACACCATGGATAATTCACAAAGAGATTTAACCATAGGCAACTTCAAGGGATTATAAACACCGTTCTTCCGTATGTTAAGGCAGAAAATTGTTCTGACAGCAATGCAAAATTAGAACTGGGTAAAAACAAAGGTGTATAAATATACCACGAAGACTTGACAAATGCTTACATGAGCAATGTTACCAAGAATTAGCTTTTATGATGGAAAAAATTATACAGAAAAGACTCACGAGGCATGATGTGCAAAATGTTCTGAAGTCCAGGCAGCCGGTTTCTGCAAGGGTGATGATATTCTGAAAGACATGAAGTTTGACCTTACGACTGCGTTTTATTGGAGAATGTATTATGCATGGTTTAGTATCACTCTCACAGCTCTTGCTTCAAACTGAAGTAGCTAGCAAAGCAATTTGGAATACCTGCCACAGAATCGTTCTGTGCTTGAAATAATGTGATTTTTCAAGGCTGCATTTTCAACCAAAAGCCAGTAAGTTAGAATACAAAAAAAAAAAATTACACCTGCTACTCCCATCTACCAGGTTTTCTCTGGGAATGGCAATGATCTCCCAGTTAAAATCTGCTAAAGGAAATTCAACATGCACATATACATCCATTATAAAGAAATAAAAGTATACATCAAAACTGGTGGCTATCGGACTGCCAGATGGCATAATGGTTATGTGACTGGACTCCCACATAGTCGACAATAGTTTGAGTCCCAGACCTGACGGCTTAAAATTCATGCTGGGCACGTGTGTGTGTGTGCCCAAAATCCTGAGAGGTGAGTAGAGGAAAAGGGACTGTAGTGTGGCCATACCCTCTATGGAATGCTTTCTCACTTACTGTGTCTCTTTCTCTCTGGTGAGCCACTATAGCAAAATCTCCTCTTAAACAAATAGAAAGCTGGTGGCTATAAGAACAAGGGGTGAGTCTTTTAGCAACACTGGCTCTAGGAACTAAAGAAGACAATACTTGCCCCAACTTCTACATTTCTTTTGTTCAGGTGTTTGCCAGAAAGCACATGCATTCACTGGAGAGACACAGAGAGAGGGGAAAACTCACTCCCCAGGGAGAATGGCCATGCCACAATCCCTCCTCCTCCATTCTCTTCTCAGGATTTTGGCCATGCACATACACGGTGTGATTTATTTCAAGCCTCCAGATCCAGGACTTGAACCGTGGTATGCCATGTTGGAGTCCAGCGCTTTCACTACCATACCACCTGCTCACTCCCAACTTCCACATTTCTAAACATTTACTAGCAGTGAAAAATGTGCTATGTCACCTGACAACTTCACATTTGAGGAAGAAAAGGAGCATCTCTCCGGTCAATGAGAAGGACTTTCCCACTCCTGTCTAGGAACTCTCCACATATGAAGTGGGGGGATTTGAGCAATGGCCATTATCTAAATGTTACTACAAAGTAGCAGGAGAGCTTATCTGCTAACAGAAATTACGCCTGAAAGGTCTTGGTGGGATATTCTTTTAACAAACAATGTTTTTAAAAATGTTCATACACGTAAATGAAAAAAAAAGCATGTCAGGATGGAAAAATGGCACCTTCACTGACTTAATCACCCCCCATGTACGTTGTATTTATTAGATGCGGGGCAATTGAGACGCAGTCATGAGCAAAGCCAACGTGATTGTGACTTTCTCAAGTTTACATAATCTATTTTTAAAAAGAAATCAGTAACTAATAGAGCTCACCACTTTTCTTTCTTCTTCGGAAGCCTTAGTGAAGCCAGGATCAGTTGCCCAAGTCTTGTAGAAAAAGTAGAGAAAGGCTATAACACTCAGGACGAAGGCAAAATAGAAAGGGCTTCCTGTTCTATGTTAACGCCAAGTTAAGGAATATGCCAAACTTCCAGCAAGGAGAACACAACTGCGATGTAGAAAAATTTCATCTCCCCTCATGTATGCACATCCCCACTCCATCCTATGTCTAACCCTATGGGAATTTGCTCCTAGGTGGATAATAATTAATACTTCCTTCTTAGATGAAACCCATTATTAAATATACTAATAATCACGTCATTTGTGAGGAACATCTTAAAGACTGAAAGACATTCAAGATCCAAATAAATTAATCTCTACTGATGTAATTGTAGCTCTCCTGGAAGCATCTAGAAAAATATTATGTGAACATCTTAACAAAAAAAAAATCTGAAGAAACAAATCACTCAGTTCCACAATTTCAACTAAAATTACAAGGATACTTCTAACGGTTTGTGGAAAAACTGAAGTATGAGTTTATTTTGGTGTAAAAAGGTTTTGAAATTCATGTATAGTTTTGTATATTTTTTTCATGATAATCATTTTTCATGAACTTCTGAGAAGACCCCCTCGTATTTCCCTATATATTAGATGAATGCAAAAATTTTGTACTGCAAAGTTTAGTTACTAATCCTTATAACTGCTGCATTAGGCTGAATTAATTTAGAAATGAACAAAAGAAACTGCTCTCCTTGCAAAATGATTACAAATTATATACTACTTGGAAACAGATATTATGGATAAGTTAAAGTGTTTCAAAGATAAATATTACTCACTTTGAAGTGTTTTTTGAAGTGGTTCAGATTCTTTGTATAAAAAGTAAAATTTTGCATCAGAGAAAGAAAAACAAATGTGCAGTAATAAATCACTAAACCAGTAAAAACCCAATCGTCCTTGATCAACTTAAATCATTGACACAGTAAATGTATCTATTTTCCAAGGTGTGGCTAAGCTGTCTTATGCCAAACTCAGAGTGAGGAAGGTAGCCACAAAGACTCAGTCCAATGTGGTCTCTGCAGCAACAGCTTCAGCTCTGGGCCTGGGAGAAAAGTAGAACTTCAAGGCCCCATCTCAGATCTACAGAATTAGATTCTGGATTTTAATAAGATCCAGAATCCAGGGGCTTCATATACACATTGAAGTTTGAAAAGCACAGCTATAACCCATGAAGACCAGCACAATCACATCTGGTTCAGACAGGCAAAAACGAACCTTGTCAACTTAGATCATCAGTTTACCTGTAGGTGGGCCTAGACCGTTTTTGTTTGTTTGTTTGTTTGTTTGTTTTAATACTATAGGGCGCATATGCTCACCACCAACAAAGTGCAAAAGTGCGAAATCTCCCCCAGGGGGACCATCACAGCACAATGCCTTGTCCTCTGGGGATTCTGGACACACACACGCACATGCCTGGCATGTTTTTCAAGCTATGGGGTCTGGGACTCAAAGTGCACAGCCAGCCATGTGGGATCCAGTGCATTAAACCTCCATGCTACCTACTGGCTCTAGGCAGCATTAAGAAACAGCGGCCAGAAAAGTTGTGAGACTGAATTTTACTAAGTAGTATATGCTGAACAAGTTAAGAACATTATTAAAGGGTAGTACATGGGGCAAGACCTTTTGTTAAAGAACCAGATCCTATTTTTTTTTTTTTCTATAAAATCCTGATCGACACACAACATACTCAACGAGACATTCGGTGGGATCATACAATGACCCTGCAGATTAAGCTGACTACATTTTGGGCTTCTGTTCTGAGTAACGTAATAAAACAAATCCCAGAACTACCTCTCTCCAAGTAAAGTGGACTGTACTCTATCCTCTCATAAAAGCCGAACACCTTCCTTGCATCTGTGCCTTTACTCACGTGGTTCACTGATTTCAACCGCTCTCTACTCCTTTCACTTACTTCTAAAAGCACACTCATGTCTAAGTCCTCACTGCCTTTAAGACCTAACATATTCTCTGCTCCCTTGTAAGTCTTTCCTGATTCCCCAGGGAGGGGGATTTTTCTCCCTCTCCTAAACCTATGAATACTTTTTCTATGGCATTTAGACCTTCAACTCCAGTTACTTACAGACACCAGCCTTTCTAGGAGCCCCTTGGCAGTTAACATCTCTCATTATGGAGCTAAAATTTGTTCTTCTATAATCTCAACTGATTAATTTTCATCTGTTAGATCCTTTAGATCTACACTATAGCTGCCCTGCGGAGTTATCCGACAGGAGCACACTTCCATGTGTTCGAAACATTTTTATTGCATGCCTATTCTATACAGTGCATTGGTTTCCAAATTATGGACTTCCAAACACTGGAAAGCGGAAGGCATTGATCATACCTCCAAGAAAAACGGCAACATGGTTCTTTACACTAGCTTCCTGGTCATACTTTTCTGTTCGGGCTCACATTCATCATTATCTCTTCTAAGAGAAGAGAATTCAACAGAGCACGTCCACTTCAGGTGTGTACTGCCCAGTGCACAGGACAGTGAGATTGCTGTTGGCCTTGTCTGGACACTCAGATCCTCTCAGTACCTGAGAATACACTGGCTTCCTTGACAGCTGTGTCACTAGTCACACGGGGTACACAGCTAAAGCTCCTGGTTCTCCTTTATTTGACCTGAAGCTAGTCACCGTAATATGCATTTTCACAGTTGAGTCCACACATAGGCCTTTACATGTGTGTATCCCTTTTCAATTTCACGCAGTTATAGCCGATACCACAAGTGCTGTGTTCAGTGGTCCTCCACTTGTTTCCTGAGTCATAATCTTACCTCCAAACTCCTCAGGAAGGTCCTGTTCTCTTTCACACAACCCACTCAAAAAAGCCAAACATATTACTTGCTGAACACATAAAAGGAATGAAAAGAAACTGATCATATGAGAAGCCTACCTAGAATTGCCCTTAAAAGTAGTTTAATATGCAGCTTCCCGTACAGATACTATTCATGAAAGTAACTGATAAGGCTATAACAGGGGTTGATTGCAAAATGCCAGTTATGTAATGGGGAACTGTGGTCGGTGCTTCACAGACATTGTACCATAGGGATTTTGGCAGCCACCCCAAGACCTGTTATCCCCAGTTGAAAGAAAAACTGAGACCTAATGAGTTGAAAGATTTTGCCCAATGGTATGTAACAAGTAAGACAAAGCTGAAACTCACAGTCATTCTGTTTGACCATACTCTTTCCACAGTGACCTAGACTCTCTTCCATAAAAGACTGGCAGCTATGAGAGCAAAAGTCCCACTCAGTCCAGACATGGCCACCTGGGAGATAAGTCAGAATACTTAGAGTGGGTCTTTAGAAAGCAGCACCTCAGTTCATCTGCAGGGCAATTCCAACAGCATTTAACGTTCAGCCTGAGAGCTGTGATCCTATGGTAAAGTACGCCACCTACTCACTTGACAGGCCCTCACAGCAGCAGGTTCACGTGGGTGCTTAGATCACAGGGCTTTCTGCTAGACAAATGAGTGAAATAGTCCATTTTATACATTTCATTGTCTTCTGGTTTTGTCTAGCTATCAAAATCCAGTCTTCTGATGTAAGAGCATCTTGACAAATATTGAGCAGTTCCTAATTGAACTCAATGTAATATTAACTTCTGTAATTAAGGTTTTCGAACTACAGTGGAGTTCTGTTGTGTTCATTTTGAACCTGCAAATTTGAGATAGTTCCAGATCAAACCATTTGGTGTAAAATCTGAAATAATGTAGGTTGTTCAAAGTGTAAAAATTCATCAAAAAACCTAATTTGGGGACTAGCAGTTAGCGTAATGCTATGTCGCTGGACTCCCATGTAGTCGACCGCGGTTTGCGTCCCGGACCCGGTGGCTTAATCTTCACCCCAGGAGTGTGTGTGTGCATGCCCAAGATCCCGAGAGGAGAATGGAGGAGATGGGACTGCAGCATGGCCATCCCCCCTGGGGGGTAATTTCTCGCTTCCTGTCTCTATGTCTCTCTCTGTCTGTCTGGCGAGCGCACATGCCCTATGGCAAAAAAAACTCTCAAAAAAAACCCTAATTTGTAAAACTGTTTTACTCTGTGACCACATGAGTTGGTAAACAAAAATGGTAGACATCTCTTTTCAGGATCCTGTAAATTTCCCTAGCGTTTATGAGCCCTGGATTTTGGCAAGTGATTTTGTTGTACACTGTGCTGTTATCTGATGTGCTCGTGGTGACTTATAAATTAAAGCATTTTTATATCATATAATAATATCATCCAACCCTTCATTAAGTGGTGGTTATAAGGCTAGTGTTTAAAAAGCTGTCACCAAATCTGTAATTATGAGACAAAGGTGAGAGGTAATAAAATCTTTTAAAAAAGTCAAGTGACCTCCATGCTATGCTATGCCATCCACTTAGATGACAGGAATCTGGAAAATACGAGGGAGAATGCTCAGAAATAAAAAACAGCACTGAAACAAAAACACGCTATAGCGAATGTAGCTATATGCACTCTGAGAACCTATGCCTAGCTAGCTTCACTTTTTTTAATTTTTTTTAGGGAAAAAAATACTCTTGGATTGAGTTTACTCATCTTTCCCATAAATACTTTTTTCCCCAGAAATATCATTATCAGAAAATGTAACCGCATAGAGTTAAAGGAACATTAAGAAGTCACGTTCTGCCTACCACGTTCCTTTTTCACCTACCTACCCCGCCGGCCAGGCCAGGCTATAATGGCCTCCCAGTACCCTCTGAGGTGGAGAAGGAAGTCTAGAAAGGGATACAGAGACTGACGATGTCTTCTGTCGCACTGAAGCTATAAATGGTGACAACCCAAGAGCAACCTCCCTCCCCACTTCTAAGTGACTGGACTTGAATGACCCTAAGAGAACACACCCCTGAGCTAAAGGTGGGCCTGAATCCTGATCTGAATCAAATTTGGCTGATCTTCAAGTGGCAAACATGATCCTTAGGTGAGTTTTGTTTTTGTTTTTTTTCCTGTTTCTTTGCTTGACTTGACTTTTTTTTTTTTAGGTTTTTGCTATAGGACACGTGTACTCACCGGAGAGCGAGAGAAAGAGACAGACAGACAGACATAGACAAAGTGGGGAAGAATGAGAAATCAACTTCGGGGGGGATGGGCATACCACAATCCCTTCTCCCTTTGGGGTTTTGGGCATGCACACACATGTGCCCAGGGCAATTTTCAAGCTGCCAGGTCCGGGACTTAAACCGCAAAGTTACTCACGTGGGATTCAGCCACCTTAACCTCCAACTCACCAGTTTTTGCTTTTTTTTTTTTTAAACCACAGGCTACTATGCTTTAGTGGGTTATAAAAAAAAATTAAGTGGTCTGTGACCAGAACTTACTTATTTATTTATTTTTTAAAGAGAGATTTTTGCTGTAGGGCACGTGCACTCACTGGAGAGACAAACAGCAAGTGAGAAATCATCCCCAAGGGTAGATGGCTACACAGCAATCCCTTCTCCTCCATTCTCCCCTCGGGATCTTGGGCATGTATGCGCACACACCCAGCATGAGTTTTAAGCCGCCAGGTCTGAGCTTGAATCACGCACAGTCAACTACATTGGAGTCTAGTGACATAACCGTTATGCCATCCGCTGATCCTGTGACCAGAAATTTTTAAAAATGAAACAAATAGGATAAAATAACAAAACAGGGTAAGGTTAAGGCACATATTAATAGTGTTGCTTTCTAAACTCATTCTGCATATATTTTGGGTGGTGAATTTACTTTTGCTGTGGACTGAGAATCCCTGCCTTAGGTAATAATACTACTGCTATTTAACATGACTGAGGAAGCCATCTCTCTCTCCAGAATCCCTCCCATATTGTCACCTTGGTACCCAGATTTATTAATCGCCTGTAACTGTGGGCCAAATTGAATAAATCATCTGACCTCGAGGAAATCTCAAGGCAATCCAGGAAACTATTATGGGTCCTAGTGAAAGAATAATTCACTCTTCTGTTTCCCGCCCAGGAGCAATAAATACTAGACACCTACAGTATCCGTAGTGTGCTCTGAGG
>NW_006203589.1:162561-182218 GCF_000334495.1 Tupaia belangeri chinensis | reverse complement strand
TTTTTTTTTTTTAGGTTTTTGCTATAGGACACGTGTACTCACCGGAGAGCGAGAGAAAGAGACAGACAGACAGACATAGACAAAGTGGGGAAGAATGAGAAATCAACTTCGGGGGGGATGGGCATACCACAATCCCTTCTCCCTTTGGGGTTTTGGGCATGCACACACATGTGCCCAGGGCAATTTTCAAGCTGCCAGGTCCGGGACTTAAACCGCAAAGTTACTCACGTGGGATTCAGCCACCTTAACCTCCAACTCACCAGTTTTTGCTTTTTTTTTTTTTAAACCACAGGCTACTATGCTTTAGTGGGTTATAAAAAAAAATTAAGTGGTCTGTGACCAGAACTTACTTATTTATTTATTTTTTAAAGAGAGATTTTTGCTGTAGGGCACGTGCACTCACTGGAGAGACAAACAGCAAGTGAGAAATCATCCCCAAGGGTAGATGGCTACACAGCAATCCCTTCTCCTCCATTCTCCCCTCGGGATCTTGGGCATGTATGCGCACACACCCAGCATGAGTTTTAAGCCGCCAGGTCTGAGCTTGAATCACGCACAGTCAACTACATTGGAGTCTAGTGACATAACCGTTATGCCATCCGCTGATCCTGTGACCAGAAATTTTTAAAAATGAAACAAATAGGATAAAATAACAAAACAGGGTAAGGTTAAGGCACATATTAATAGTGTTGCTTTCTAAACTCATTCTGCATATATTTTGGGTGGTGAATTTACTTTTGCTGTGGACTGAGAATCCCTGCCTTAGGTAATAATACTACTGCTATTTAACATGACTGAGGAAGCCATCTCTCTCTCCAGAATCCCTCCCATATTGTCACCTTGGTACCCAGATTTATTAATCGCCTGTAACTGTGGGCCAAATTGAATAAATCATCTGACCTCGAGGAAATCTCAAGGCAATCCAGGAAACTATTATGGGTCCTAGTGAAAGAATAATTCACTCTTCTGTTTCCCGCCCAGGAGCAATAAATACTAGACACCTACAGTATCCGTAGTGTGCTCTGAGGTTATTTCCAGAACGGGTAGACTGTCAACATTAAACACCTTTGACCTGAATCACTGAATGAATACAAACATAAGCTGCCTTCCCTAGGTCTTTTCCTAACAACGGCATTACAATATTTTAAGGGCAAAATGACATATGCATATAAACTTAGGTTTAAAGGATATCAGGAAAGAGTAAGATGAACCAAGTCATAAATATCCAAAAAATAGAACTTAGCAAAAAGGCTGTTGGTAAGTACGCAAGGTTCTTATACCCGACCAAGAACCTAAAAGAAAGAAGATAAACAAAGGATTAGTGAAATAAGGTATTAGTATGATTTGTATTCATTTTAGTTCTATTCTTCTAATAATGATAGTAATAATAATAGCAGCAGCTATGGTTTTCACTTACTGTGTGCTTATTTGTGTCACCTTCCATGGGGTACTAACATAGTTATACGTCATCATCACCCCATTTTACACATGAGGAAACTGGAGTACAAAGACTCTACTCTCAAGAAGTTTATGTTTTAGGGACCAGCAGTTAGCGTAATGGCTATGTTGCTGGACTCCCATGTAGTTGCATGCCCAAAGATCCCGAGAGGAGAATGGAGGAGAAGGGATTATGGTGTGGCCATCCCCCCTGGGGGGTAATTTCTCACTTTCTGTCTCTCTCTGTCTTTCTGGCGCACGCACCCTATAGCAAAAACCTCTTAAAAAAAAAAAAAAGAAGCTTATGTTTTAGTTCTTAGACACTTCTTCATAGAGTTATGCATCATTTTGTTCAGAATAACATGTAATTTTAATGAATGTTTTGTATTTCTATGGAAATATATTTGTGTTTCTTTTTTAGGATGCTTTATCTTTAAATATTCCAAAATGCAAAAGTTTAAGTACTTGGAGCTTCACCTTCACACCTAACAAGCATTCTTCCAGAGGCTACTAGTCTACTTGGCACAGACAAACGCATGTAGCCTTAAGCACTCGCATTCTGCAACCAGCTTGAGAAGCAGACGCTCGGCATGAAAAGATACATCATATGAGCTAGTCACCAGAATACTAGCCATGTCACTAGTAATGAGCTACCAGAAGTTCATGCATAACTTACTCAAATTACTTAATACTGTAAAAATCACTTTCATACGGAATACTCAACACAGTCATCCTATGCATGAATATAGTGGGGGTTTTGTTTGTTTTTAAGGTTCTACCATAAGGCATGTGTACGTGCCAGAGAGAGATTCAGACAGAGAGGGAGGGAAAGTGAGAAATCACCTCCAAGGTAAATGGCCATGGCACAATCCCTTCTCCTCCATTCTCCTCGCAGGATTTTGGGCATGCATATACATGCACTCAGTATGACTTTCAAGCCTCTGGGTCCAGGACTAGAAGCGTGGTCAGTCATGTGGGAGTCCAGGGCCTTGACCACCATGCCACCTGCTGGCCCCTGAATAAATATAGTTTACCAGGATATATTTTAAAATTTAACCCAAGGAAAAAAAGTGACTGATACTAGTTAAAAAGGATTTTAAAAAAAAGCCATCAGGCTGACAGCCATAATTATGATAAAATCATATTAGAAAAGAATTCTCTCTTTATTGGATCTTAAACCTCAGGCATCCAATACAATGCCAGAATAAGCCAAATGGATCCCATGTAACTCCAAGGTATGGCCTATTAAAGACTAAGTGGCAAAAAAATGCATTTGGCCTAATTTAGGTAGTGCAGTGAACTACCTAAATTGTAAGAGCCTGCTACTATCACCTGTCTACCTTTGGCAGGGGCCACATAACAGCCTGGACCGACCTTCAAGTGCCCCTGTAATAACAGAGCTTGGCAGTGGCTTACCTCCGTGAAAGGGACCCTGCAGAGGCGTACGAGAGAATAAAAGCAGTACAAAATGCCACATGCATTTGAACTGTGCCCCAATGCCAAGTGGAGCATATGAAGCCCCCGACTCACTGTCATCCAAAACAGAAGTTTTCACATGGATTTTTAATAATGTGCGTTTCAACTAGACCAACCAAACAAACAAAAATCAAAAATGTTCCTCTCCTACGTAAGGAGATATTGCCAGCCTTTGCCTCACCTCTGGGGAAAAAGTGATGGCTATGATTCCTGGTGATTTGATTTAAAATTTATATAGAGTTGGAGTCAATCCAATTAGTGCAAAATGAGTGAACATTACAAATTTTCAGAAAAACAGACAATTTTAGGTATTTCGCTATTTTTCAGAAATCTGAACCTGTCCTTTCATTTACATATTAAATTCATTTCCACCCAACTGTCCTGCTCTTTGATGAGCAAGCAGTAAGATTTGTCTAGAACTTTGTTTTCTCTCATCATGAAAGTGTTCATGCATATGCCAGGAATGCTGGCAAGCAAAAGAAGAACATAGGAACACTCACGATCATATTTCAGAGAGTGCAATGCTACACTTCTTTCGGAATCCTTTTCTAGGAATCATCATCATTACAGTTTCTTTCACTCAGTAAAGAAAAATGTTCAACAGCAGAGAGAAGCTTCCTTTTAAGGGTTTTACACTGTAGGAAAATGACTGTGCTATGATGAAAATAAAACAGCGCGGTGCAACAGAATTCCTCAGGGATGGCCTCACTAAGGAGGTGATGTCTGAACTGAGGACCAGTGACACCAGCAGCTGTGCAAAGGGATGGTGTCAGGACACGTCACACAGCGATGTAAGCAAGAGCCCAGGCATGGGTAGGAAAGAGCTTGATGTGTTCCAGGAACGAGAAGAAAGCAGAGGACGGTGCAAGCAGGGAGGGGAAGCACGGGAAGAGGTGAGGTCAGCAGGGAGGGAATAAACCACACAGCGCCTCACAGGCAGAGTCTGGGTTTCACTCCGGGTACTAGAGGGCTCTGAGAGGAAGAGACGGTGGAAACCGATCTGCCTGTTAGAAAGACCAGCTTGATTGCTAAGTGGGGGTGGCTGCAGGGGATGAGAGATGGAGGCAGGAGGCCATTTAGGAGGCTTGCTCTGAAATGACAGAGTGGAGATGACGACAAGCAAACCACTGGGAACAGGCTGGATGTGGGAAGCGAGGAAAAGGGAAGAATCAAGGATGACAGTAACCTAAGGTGGCCCCTACAATCACGTGAGGAACTGGATGCCATCTTACTAAGAAAGGGAAGAGAGACGAGGAGACTGGGGTGCAACATGCTTAATAAGTGCTATTCTTCTAAGTGTTGATGTGCATTAACCACGAAGTAACCGTCATCACAAAATCAGCCTCATTTCATAAATGAAGACTTGAGGCGCAGAGAGGTAAAGCACCCCTTCCAGGTCAGACTGCTGCGGGGAAATGAGTGACTTGAATCCAGGCGGTCTGACTCTTAGCCGTGAACTAGATGTAATCGTGCATAAGGACACTCCTAAAACGAGAGTCACAGCAAGTCACTATTTTATAACCTCCTAAATGAGTTTAACATTAATTCAGATTGGGAAAAGAAAATAAGCAAAGTTTCTGAAACATGAGGAAATGATACCTCAAGATGCAAAATGGTTACAAAAGTTTCCCTTTATTCACCAAAACTAATTCAAAAGCTGACCTGGGCTGTTTACTTCCCAACCATTTTCTGTTCAATCAAATTACTGGGCTGAACAATCAGCTTTCAGCCACATGGTACGCTCCCAAAGCTCCTTCCACCACGTTGAGGATGTGGCTAAGTAGTAACATTTACAGCTCCAGAAAAATCTGTGATTCCAGCTGATCAGCAACAGAAATAAGCAAATCAATTGGAAATGTAATGAGCAGCCCGGTAAAAATTAATATACTCACCTTGGAAACAAAGATGTCAGGAAAAACAATGTCATTAGAAGACATCCTTTCAGAAGCCAAGAATCTGAATCAAAGTCCAGGATATATCCGACCGCCCACATGGTGATCACACACAGTATCAGCAGCAGGAAGAGCTTTGAGAGAGTCAGAATTTCAAAACTGTATGGGATTTCACCTGAGCATCTAACAATAGTTCATTCAAGGTAAGAAATACTTCCTAAGTATACAATAACATTTAATACATTTAATAGAGAATAGAGAATTTTTTTAAATTGTTCATTAATACATTTGAGGTTTGAAAAATCACACACCTTAGAAACAATCTTTTAAAGCCCTATATTTTATAAAATGTTAAACATATTTTGTATTGTTTCTCCTCTAAGAAATGGGTATTTTCTTTTTAGAAAGTTGAAACTTTAAAATAACTTTTCAATAGTATTTTATACCAGAAAGCAGAAAGGAAGCTAAAGAGATGACACAAAAATCAATATACCCAAGACCAGCAGTTGGCGTAATGGCTATGTCGCTGGACTCCCATGTAGCCGACCGTGGTTCAAGTCCTGGACCCAGTGGCTTAAACTCACGCCGGGTGCGTGCCCAAGATCCTGAGAGGAAAATGGGGGAGAAGGGATTGTGGCATGGCCATCCCCCCAGAGTGATTTCTCACTTTCTGTCTCTCTCTCTGTCTTTCTGGCAAGCGCATGTCCTATAGCGAAAACCTCTCCAAAAAAATAAAATCAATATACCCAAAACTCAAGGGGAGTCTTGAGAGCTCCACTGCAGCATCGCATGGTGACACCCCCTAATAAAGTTAGAAGAAACAAGTCTGCAGAAAAGCTTCATTTGGGACTTGAAGGAGTTTAAATGCCTAGGGACGTCTAGGAGCTACCTGGGAGGCAGTTATAAAAAGCAAGTCTATCGGGACCAGAAGTTAGCATAATGGCTATGTCGCTGGACTCCCATGTAGTCAACTGCAGTTTGAGTCCCAGACCCGGTGGCTTAAACTCATGTCGGGCACATGTGCATGCGTGCCCAAGATCCCGAGAGGAGAATGGAGGAGAATGGATTGCGGCATGGCCATCCCCCCTGGGGGTGATTTCTTGCTTTCTGTCTCTCTGTCTCTGTCTGTCTGGTGAGCACACGCACCCTATAGCAAAAACCTCTCCAAAAAAAAAAAAAGAAAAAAAAAAGGCAAGTTTATCATTCCTAAAGAGTTGAAATTTATCAGTACATAGGTGGTAAAGTCCTAAGCAACAACATCCCCAAAACCACATGCAGGTAAAAGGGGCAGAAACTTTGGCCAATGAAAACACGTAAGAGGAGAAAAGGCAAGTTCCCAAAGATAACCAAGACTGACCAGAAAGGCAGGATGAGAATCTGGAGGGAGCAAAAAAGGTTTCAGAATAACCAGGGAAGAAAGTTTCAAAAAGGGAGTAGTTATCTGTGTCAAATGTCACATGGAGATCAAAGACTAAAATACATCCTCAGGATGATAATGAATTCAGGGTTTTTTTGGCAAAGTTAAAAGAAACTTCTGTGAACCAACACTTTGCCTAGAAGCAGGGCTCCATATTTGCGTAATGCAGTCCTTTTATATATATCTTTTTATATATAGTCCTTTTATATGTGTGCGTGTGTATAAATATATAAAATCATTTTTTTAACACTTATTTCTGTCTGTCATAAGTCAGGATCTCAACCCAAGGTCAGCCATGTGGCTTCCAGCACTACAGATCCATATACTACTATCTGCTCCAAAGGGCCTCAACAAATATTTGAGGGCATTCTATATTCAAGGCACTATGTTCCAGGCGTTTGGGACACACCAATGAATATAAGTTCTTTTATTCATGGAGCTTAAATTCCAGATGGGGAAGATGGACTAATGTATTGAGTATCCTGTCTATAAAAAGCTAGATCACGCAGAGCCTTGTAGGCCATAGCAAGGACATTATTTTTGTGCTAGGAGACACAAGGAGACTTCATGGAGTTTGAGCAGATAAGGGACAGGATCTGACTTACATTTTAAAAGGCTTATCTGCTGGACCAACATGGCACTGGTGAAATGGTGAGAAGGGGTCAGATGTAACTGAAGGCAAAATGAGCCAATGTGTCTTTCTAACAGACTGGATGGATGTGTGATAGGACAGAGAACAGGCAACCCATGACTAGGAAGCTGGAGTTGCCACCTACTGGGATGGAGAAGGCTCAATTAGGGTGGGAAAGGGAGATCAGTTCAGTTTTTGTTTCGTTTTACTGACAGAGGGTGCATATGCTTGCTGAAGACAGACAGGCAGGCAGAGAGAGAGAGAGAAAGCACCCTCCAATGGGATGGGGTCATGCTGCAATCCTTTTCCTCCGTATCTCCATCCTGTCAGGATTTGGGGCGCACACACACAAAGTCCAGCATGTCTTCCAAGCCAGCCAGACTGGGATTTGATCTGACTTCCTACACACTGCATTAAACCATTATGCTTCGGACTGGCCCCAGGAGTCAGTTTTTCATGCCAGTTGGAGATGCCTACTGACCTCTGAACTATTGACAAGTCATGGAAGGTCAGGGAAGGTCTAGCCTAGAAAGAAATCTGGGAGTGGTCAACATATGTTGGGCTGTCAGAAAAGTCATGACATATTTTTGCAGAGAAAAACAAGTCATGACTTTTCCAACAACCCAAGAGATGGCATTTAAGAAACAGAAAAATGTTCAAGAACAAAATCCTGGGACATCCCACCAATAAGTAGAAGAGAATCAATAATAAATATCCAATGAAAACGTCAAATTTCCACCTTTGGGTTGTGGGATGCATGGGCAAGATATAATAAGCAGATATAAAACAATACCAAGCCAACTCTCAGTTTTCCCCTGCTGCCCTAAAAAACATAAATGAATTAAAAAGTTCTTACGCCCCATAGATTAAATCTCTTATGAAAATACCTCGCATTTCTGTAGCCACCTCCAAAGTATGAACTTTTGGTTGGTTCTCATTTTGGCTTCTGTTCTTAGCATGTGAACAATGAGCTGATTTTTGTTTTGTAGAGCTAGATCAAGAGGTGTTTCTCCCTTAAGAAAAAAAGAAAAAAAAAAGTAAACTATTTTTGCTATATTATGGGTGCTAAACTTTTTTTTTAAATGTAGTAGAATTATTCACATTTATTCCAAGGTACTTAACATATTTACTCCAAAGGTAGCCAGCTATTCTTGTGTACATCTATCTTATGGTAACTGAAAACAGACATTCGCCATATCCTTGTATTAACGTACTAGTCTTCTAAATGAAGATGTAATAAACTAAGAAGATGAATACCTGCTCATACCTTTCCATTTCGGATATCCAGGCTGGAGCCAGCTTCCAAAAGTTTATCAACTGCATTGACATTTCCTGCCACAACTGCCCAGTGAAGTGGAGTATTTTGGTGTATTTTATCAACCACATTGAGGGAAGGATTAAACTTTAAAAGAAATCCAGTTGGTTCTGGCCTGTCTCAAAACAGTAAAATACCAAAGGGCATTAACAGAAATGATGATTTGAAGAATACGCACTAATAATCTTCTAAGCTAGCATATCAATTAACCAACAGTAAGTACTTGGAACAACTGGGGAACTTCTTTGTACCGAGTTCTATTTTAGTTGAAAATAGGAGAGGTTTAAAAAAAAAAAAAAAAAAGACCACTATGAAATGACAGCCTGTTACACGGATGATTTTAACATCGATGCAGTGAAATAACTGCTTCTGCTTTTCAAACACTTCATTCTGTGATGTTCCATTGGCTAACATTTTTCTAAATTACAGATTTAACTCTGACCAATAGTCCATGCTACGTTATTCATGTGGTTACAGACTGAACGTATGTTATATTTGAGGAGATGAATCAAAAGCTAACTTCACACTCTCTATAATCAATTATTAAATAAAACAGGTATAAATAAGGCCTAAAATATGTATATACCTTAGAACGCTATGGGCTACAGGATAGAATTCAATAAAATATTTTTAGTTTATCATCGGTCCTTTCCTTTTCATTACGACTACTCAAAAGATTACTTGAATAAAACAATATTCTACTTTAATTATTCTATCAAGATTTTTAGAAGCTCTATTTGACTTTAGAGTTATCAGCAAAGACGAGAAAAAAATTGTTTTTTTCAACAGAGATTTTTGCTGTAGGGCATGTGTGCTCTCCAGAGAGACAGAAAGTAAGAAATCACCCCCCAAGGGAAATGGCCATGCTGCAATCCCTTCTCCTTCATTCTCCTCTCAGGATTTTGGGCATGCATATACATGCACCCAGGATTGCCTTTTTTTTTTTTTAAAGAGATTTTTCCTATCGGGTGGATGAACTCACCCGAGGGTATCGGGTGCATGCACTCACCAGAGGGACAGAGAAAGACAGAGAACAGAAAGCAAGAAGTCACCTCCCAGGGGGATAGCCATGCCTCAATCCCTTCTCCTCCATTTTCCTCTCAGGATACTGGGCATGCATACACATAAACCTAGTGTGTTTCAAGCCACCATGTCCAGTACTCAAACTGCAGTCGGCCATGTGGAAGTCCAGCAAAATAACCATTACACCATCTGCTGGTCCCTGAGTTGTAAGATAACGGGTCTGGGATTCAAACCATGGTCGACTATGTGGGAGTCCAGCGATGTAACCATTATACCATCTGCTGGTCCCAAAGATGTGTTTAAAAAAAAAAAGACTACTCCCAACCCCTCCATTCCATGAACAAAAAGGAAATGACATCAGAAGTAATTCCTAGAAAAGAATTCTAAAAGGAAAATCAGTGCTTCAATATAACATTAGAAGCCAACTTACAAACAGAAAGCAGCAGCAATATTTGCACAAGCTGGACCATACAGCGCTCACTAATCACATGCACTTATAAAAATAAATACACGGAAAAACTTAAATAAGTGACTTATATGAACACATAACCAGATTATTTTCATAGATCAATTATAGGTAATATTTCCAAAGCCATCACTAGTGTCAAAGAATCTCTAAAATCATTGCTCTCTAGGAAGCAGACTTTTCGCTTAGATTACAAATTAAGTGAATACTTTTAAATTTTTATAAAGAATTGCTTATTTAATTTTATTTACTATTTTTAATTTGACCAGAGAGAGAGAGTGAAAGAAAGCAAACTGCCAGGTCCAGGAATCGAACCTCAGTCAGCCATATGGGGTCTAGCATCTTAACCACCAAGCCACCTGCCAGCCCTGGGAACACTTTTTAAAATCCAAAAGAAAACATGAAAGTCATGTCAACAAGAAAATGCTAAGGAGTCTCTACCTGTTGTGTAAGAATATTTTTTATTAGTAGCCTTCCAATCTTTCAATAAAGCTATCAGAAGAGAGAAAAAATACTTCAATGGTGCTCTTTTAACTAAGACTATCTTATAAGTTTTATCACAGTCACAGGGTGAAAAATCCTATTTTCTTCAGAATGTACTATCATCTCACCTAGACTGAGGTACTTAAATGGAAAGAAATGATCAGAACCAAGAATCAGATTGGATAATGTAGTTAAACTCACTTACCCAATTACTTTGTAAGCTGATAACATGAGAGGTGTCTGTCCGTTGACATCTGTCATATTCACACTCTGTTCAAAAAGAATCAACCAGCAGAACTGTAAACACAGTCAAAATTCTTTCTGCTGTTCATAGAGAAGAAATGCCCTTTAATGCATTCGGTACTACCACTGTCTGCAAAAAGGCTCAAATATCATCTGAATAAAAGGATATTCGCTTCATGTCCTTAGGGTAAAAATTCATGAAGTTCCACAAAATTTTTTTAAAAGGGAAAATCTATATAATGGAAAGTACTGATGTGAACAGAGGCTAGCTAAGTGACAGAGTGAAATGTAGAGAGCCACCATGAAATGCAAGAGACAGCAGAGAGCTTGGAAGTGACCTTGTTTAGACTACAACTGCTTGTTTTTGTTTTTTAAAGGTTTTTGCCATAGGGCACGTGTGCTCACCAGAGAGACAGAGAGACACAGTGAGAGGGAAAGCGAGAAATCACCCCCGGGAAGATGGCCACTTTGCACTCCCCTCTCCTCCACTCTATTCCTAGGATTTTCAGCACATATGTAAACACACCTAGTTTAAGTTTCAAGACACTGGATCTGGGATTCAAATCCCAATAGGCCATGTGGGAGTCCAGTGCCTTAACCACTACACCACCTGCTGGCCCCTGAAACTGACATATTAATTCTATTATCATTTTGTACCCAAAGTCATCCAGTCTCTACTTAAATACTCCCACTAATAATGAGCTCCTATCTACTGAGACGACATGTATTTTTGAAGTTAGCACACTAAGTTTGAACTGGTAACACAAGAAACATTTATTTTCTGTAATGAGAGGGCAAAAGGAAATCCTATGTCCATGAAGATATGCTCCTTTTAACAGAACAGGTTCATGTTTGAGGCATCTAGTAACAGTTCCGACTGAAGCCGAAGAGAGTTTAGTTCCTGAAGATTCTTACGGGCTTGGGAGGAACAGAACTTGGGAAGCAGAAAGGACCCCTCCTCATACATCTTTCCAAAATGAAACCCAGGAGGTTGCAATTATTTTCCTTCAATTGGCTAAGTCTGAGAGAAAGTGCTTATTTAAACGCAGTACAATCATTCCAGCAGCATCTGTGCAAACATGTTTCCACGCCTGTCACCACGCTAGCCAGCTAATACATAAACTACTCTGCTCCCAGAAAGCATACCGTAGGCTGACAGTGAAACTCCCACTGCCAATAACCTATAATTTAACCTGTGCCTCTTGAGGCAAGTCATTTTTCATGGAATTACTCTCGAGAACAATGAGAAGCGTACATTCAAATTGGCCTCCCATTTGGGCTCAAGTAATGAAAGCAAATGATGGGTTAATTTAGTGATCCGACTACCGCTTCGACATTCAACTGAAAGAAAAATACAGGCTTTGAAGTCATGTTTTTGAAAACCTCTGCAAATTACGGGGCATGTAAGAAAAACTATTACAGGCTTACAAGTTTCAGAAACACCTATTACACGTTACTGAGCTAAAAGACCTGTCCTTTTGCCCCCAATGAAGCTGGAAAAGCAGTATTTGATGGCTAGACTTCGTGAAGCTAATATTTGAATATATGGATATCCATTAGCTTCCACTTCGAAAATGAGAGCAGGCTACTACTAATAATCTCCCCAATATCTTCCGATTACATAGCTGGAATGTAACACAGTTCAAAACACACCTGTCCCTTGGAGATGAGATACGCTATAATAGGCATGTGCTGAAATAACACGGCCAGGTGGATGCTGCTGAATCCCTCTCCGTCAATGAGAGTGGGGTCTGCACCATGCTGGAGTAACAATATGACCATAGGTAAATGTCCTTGCCTGTAAACAGAAAATAAAACATTATTCTGTAGCATGCAGCTAAAAAAAAAAAAAAATCAGAAAGAAACTAATATCCCTAAGACATGAGCAATTTTGGTTACATACAAAGAACATTTCTTTTAAAAGAAAAAGTTCTGTTTTCATTTCTTCCATAAGAGAGAAACGCAGGGACGGCACACTCAGCAGAGTCCTGATTTCACAATCCACAACTAGCTTTGGCCAGTCCCAGATCCTGGCATGTGTGTGTGCCCACCATACTCAGAGAAGCCTCCAGGCATGAATCCAGAACTTTCCCATTTGGATTGACCTTGCAGATCATCGTAGGTTGCCACTGTACCACTATATGCCCATAAAGAACATTTAATAGTAAGATACTGGAGGTTACCCACATATATTTCACTTGGATGCTCCAACCACAAGTAAATGGATGATGTCTCTTGAGTAAAGTGAGGAACGTGATAAACTTGATAATCTCCCAATCTGCCTTAAACTTTCTGTTGTTAACATGTGTGAACACTTTTATATGACTAATTCTAATAATATGCATAAAAATACATATCAAAATATACAAAAAAATGTTGTGACTTTTTATGACTTTTTTTTTTTTGGGGGGGGGAGGGTAGAGGTTTTTGCTATAAGGTGCGTGCACTCGCCAGAAAGACAGAGAAAGACAGAGATACAGAAAGTGAGAAATCACCCCCCAGGGGGATAGCTATGCCACAATCCCTTCTCCTCCATTCTCCTCTCAGGATCTTGGGCACACATGCACACACGTCCGGCGTGAGTTTAAGCCACCGGGTCTGGGGCTCGAACCACGGTTGACTACATGGGAGTTCAGCGACATAGCCATTACGCCAACTGCTGGTCCCAGTGACTTTTTATGACTTTAAGACAACCCAATAAACTCTTTGAAACTGGCCAGCTGGTGGTGTGGTGGTTAAGACAGCTGGATCTCACATGGCTGACTATGCAATTTGAGTCTTGGACCCAGTGGTTTGAAAATACTCTGGGTAAATGCACACGCATGTCCAAAACCCAAAGAGAGAACACAGAAGGGACTGCAGCGTAAGAGGGGTGCTTTCTCACTTTCCTTTTCTTGCTCTCTCTGTCTCTCTCCAGAAAGTGTGCATACTCTCTAGCAAATTAAAAAAAGGTAAAAATTACTTAGACTTCACTGTTGCTATCTTGTTTGTTTTTAGAGAGATTTTTTCCTATAGGGCACGTGCACTCTCTGGAGAGACAGGAAACAAAGAGACAGAAAGCAAGAAATCAGCCCCCACCTAAGGGGGATGGCCAAATTGCAATCCCTTCTCCACCATTCTCCTCTCGGAATTTTGGGAGCACATGCACATGCACCCAGCCTGAGTTTTAAGTCACCAGGTCCGGGACTCAAACCATGGTCAACTACATAGGAATCCAGTGACATAACCATTATGCCATCTGCTGGTCCCCACTGTTGCTATTTTAAAAGCAAAAATTGGGCCAGCCTGTGGCCTGGTAGTTAAGGTGGTTGGGGCCCACATAGTTGACCATATGGTACAAGCACCAGATCCAGCAGCTTGAGAAACATGCCAGGCGCATGTGTACATGTGCTCAAAATCCTGAAAGGAGGGAGAAGTGGAGAAGGGTTTCTAGAATGACCAGGCCCCACTGGGAGGTGCTTTCTCACTTTCTTTTTCTCTGTCTCTCTTCAATAAGCACACATGCCCTCCGGCAAATTAAGTGGGAAAAAAACTAACCATGAATCAGATATGTAGAAATAATTCAGAAACTGTGGGTGTTCTGTGATAATATTAATAATTACATATTCTCCTATTTGAATATGGCTTATTTCACATGTGAGGTATTATACCACAGTAGCTTGAAGGGGATGAGTTATCCCTAGAGTCTTCAAAATTCTTGGTTATGAAGAGAAGACTTAACTCCTTGCCTATACAATTATTCACTTCAGTTTCATGTTCACGTTAATTCTACCAACCTGAGAGGGGAGGTAAAATTTAAAAAGAGGCTGTTAAGTATCAAGACTCATTAATGTTATTTTAAATTTTTATTTATTAATTTCTCATGAGTGAGAGTGAGAAGGGAGGGAGGAGCACTTTAAAAAAAAAAAAAAAAAAAAGAGATTTCTGTTGTAAGGCACATGGGCTTACCAGAGAGACAGAAACAGAAAGCGAGAAATTCCCTTCTGGGGGGATGGCCAAGATACAATCCCTACTCCTCCATTCTCCTCTGAGATTTTGGGTATGCACACACACTTGCCCGGCATGAGTTTTAAGCTGCTGAGTCTAGGACTCGAACCACAGTCAACCACATGGCAGTCCAGTGACAAAACCATTACGCCATTTGCTGTTCCTAGGGAGGGGCACTCTTAACAGGGTCTTCATGCCATGATCTTTTCCCCTGGCCTGTAGCAAGCCAGGATCACAAATAGGGTACAGATATGTTCAGTAAGACCCAGGACACAACTCCAGAACCTCCCCCTATGACCTCCAGCATCATGAAGCAACATCCCTACTGCCTGAGCCTCTGTAGCCAGGCTTACCAAGACATTCATTTCAGCTTCAGATGGTCAAAACACAGCAGAAGAAAGAGGACAATGACTGTACAAGCTAACCTACTCAAATTCTCGTTACTTCTGCAACAACTTCAGAAAGAATTGACCTATTTCATCATAGGAGATAAAAAGAAACTATAATATACACATTTTGGTTTGATAATCATAACAGAGCCCTAAATTAAATACCAAAACATCCATTCTGGAAACTCTTTAAAATAATAATTTCTTTTTAAATGAAAGGGAGAAAAATGGGTAAGAAAGCCTCCCAATCACCTGTAACTGTGATTTCCGATATGGTGGCCACTACACACGTTATCATTTAATTCCGGTGTTTAAGGAAACCTTACCTGATGGCCCAGTGAAGAGGAGTTGAATTTAAATCTCCACCCAGTTGATCTACGACAGCACCTTTTGAAATATAAAACCTGTTAAAAGCAGATACAAACAAAAATAAGATTTGAAATTTAAAATTCATATTGAGAAAGAAAACACAACTTTTTTTTTTCCTAGCAATAGATGTTTTGGAAGACAGAAATTACAGTAATCATCCTCCCTAAAACACCCAGATCTATAGAAGTCTGAAATGGACATAAGCAATATGACAAATTCACAATGAAAAGTTCTTAGCCTATAAGTAACTACTCCTGCTTAACTAGCACTGCATTATAACTTAGACGGTAAACATGAGGACTGCTCTCCACATAGCCTAGCACAGTTTACATTCAAATGTTTAGGATCAAATATTCTATATCACTTGGAAGAGAAAGGTAAAATTATTTCACTTTTTAACAGTTCAAAATTAGAATTACCATGGGAATGAACTGTAAAAGTAGTGAAAAATTGGGAACCAGCAGTTAGCGTAATGGCTATGTTGCCGGACTCCCACGTAGTCGATCGCCGTTCACGTCCCGGACCTGGTGACTTAAAACTCACGCCGGGTGCGTGTGTGTGCGTGCCCAAGATCCCAAGAGGAGAATGGAGAAGGGATTGCGGCGTGACCATCCCCCCAGGGGGGTGATTTCTCGCTTTCTGTCTCTATGTCTCTCTCTGTCTGTCTGGCGAGCACACGCGCCCTATAGCGAAAAAAAAAAAGTAGTGAAAAATTAACTTTAAATCTTTGCAGTCAAGTTAGACTTTATAAGGTAATAAGACAAATTTTCTTCTATGGTTTATAGGAATTAGTCTCATTATTTCAAAGCTGTATTGCAAGCATCATCTTAACAATATTCAAGTTTATTTCCACCAAAAAAGAGTCTGACTATGAATCTAGGATGCATTACATTTTAAATTTTAGTAAATTTTCATTTTCTTTAAGTATGAGAATTTTAAATAGTATTTTATATTTTATATATTACATATAATTATATATAATTACATATTAATATACAATTATATTACATATAATTATATATTTTATATTATATTTTATATAATATATACTTTATATATATTATAATACTATATATATATATAAAAAATACAAAACTTATACACATTCACACACACACACATTTTTCATAGTAAGGTATAAAAGGGTAGTCAGAAGTGCTTTATCAAAGTGAAATACAATAATCCAGTATATGCTCATTTAAAATTCTATTCCATATTTTTTTTAAAAAAAAGTTGAAATTCTCCATCTATCTAGTCTTCCTGACATTACAATATAAAGTATTATATCAATGTTTCTTCTAAACTAGATGAAACTTTCTGTTCTGTTCTGAGAAAGTTTGTTACATCATGCTTTTCCTTTTCAAGAAAAGGTTTACTTTCTAAACCTTACGATGGGCCCCCTTAGCTTTATCTCTTAATTTTCCTTTTTGGCCCAATGAGGGTTCCTGATCAGATGATCCCTGCGGTCTCTTCAACGGGACCATCGCCACTGTGTGAGACAGCTTCAGTTATTTATGTACAACAGAGGATTACAGATGGTTCAATACTCATACTTGAATAATGAACACATGAAGGAGAGGTCTAGAATTACACACACAACGAACACACATCCATCCCATCTTACTTTACAAGGTCCAGCCTGTTGTTAATAGCAGCCCAGTGAAGAAGTGACACATTTTCTTTATCTGGTTGCCTGACATCATATCCTGCTTCTACCAACTCTTTACATCGTTCGAAAATCCCGTATCTTAAAAAAGAAAGAAAAAGACATCAATGATACCATTAAAATCATTTCAAATACCAAAACTTCTTCCTTTTCCCATGTCTGTTCTTTATGCAAACTGTTCAGTCAACACAAAAGTACAATAATTAATAGAGACATGCACAAAAAGGACACAGTGTAAAGCTCAACAGCAAAATTAAAAATTAAACCTGGTTTACTTCCTGATCAGATTAATCCAGCTGTGGCTGAACTTTTCTTACATAAATTTGAACACTAACATTTGCCCTCCTTCAACAAGTTTCATCTGCTCCTTCACTGTGTGCCAGGAATGCATGATGCCAATTCTCGGTTATAACATTATCTCTGAATCAAACTGAGTCCATGCACTAACTGCAAGGTAAAGGAAGAAGACTAAAAGCAAACTCGGGATGGGATAAATTCAGCACATGATATGAGCATGATATAATTAGAGCAGAGGAATGAAGGAATGGTTAGCTCTTCCCGAAGGAGGTAAAATATAACATGAAGCTGTATTTTATAGGCTGATGAAAGAAAGGGAGGATAATTCAGGCACTGGGAATAACAGGTACAACCAAACCCAGAGATATAAAACTAAGTGGATCAGGACCAGCAATTGGTATAATGGTTATGTTGCTGGACTCCCACGTAGTCAACTGCGGTTCAAGTCCTGGACCCAGTGGCTTAAACTCACGCCTGGAGCATGTGCATGCATGCCCAAGATCCCAAGTGGAGGATGCAGGAGAAGGGATTGCAGTGTGGCCATCCCCCCGCCCCGGTGGGGGGGGGGATTTCTTGTTTTCTGTCTCTCTGTCTTTCTGGTGAGCGCACGTGCCCTGTAACAAAAACCTCTCAAAAAAAAAAAAAGAAAGAAAGAAAAAGAAAAGAAGAAAACAAAACTAAGTGGCTGTTCAGAGGAATATAAACAATTGCTTAAAGTATTGCTGAAGCATAAGGTATAAGAGAAGAAATGGCAAGAGATGAAGCTATTAGAGACAGGCAAAGAGGACCCAGGCTGTCTGTGCCACTTCGTGAAGCTCGGCCTTTACCTATAGCTCAGTGGAAAACCAATGAAGAGTTGGAAAGAGGAAATCACTCAGACTCTGAGTCTTAAGAGAAATCACAGTAATGGCTGTATGGAAGTTGCTTAGAAAAGGGTAAAAAGAGGGACCAGCAGTTAGCGTAATGGCTATGTCGCTGGACTCCCACATAGTCGACCACGGTTCGCGTCCCGAACCAGGTGGCTTAAAACTCACACTGGGTGCGTGTGCGTGCGTGCGTGCGTGCCCAAGATCCTGAGAGGAGAACGGAGGAGAACGGATTGCGGCGTGGCCATCCCCCCTGGGGGATGATTTCTCGCTTTCTGTCTCTGTGTCTTTGTCCGGCGAGCGCACGCACCCTATAGCAAAAACCTCTCAAAAATAAAAAGAAAAGGGTAAAGAGAGGCACACTGAGAGACCAGTTAAAGGCTACTGCAATAAATAAAGGTGAGAGGCAAGAAGAATGGAAAAGGAATGGTGAACTTGAGTATTTAACTGACTATGAGAGTGAGAAATACCTCTTCTTAATGCTACACTAATTTTAAAAACCATCAATGAGCCATATTTCTTTCCAGCAGAAACCATTAAGTCCCAACAGGTCATTTAGCACTTTCTTTGAAACGTATTTCCATTCATAAGCACCTGAGAGTTTCAACAGGCCCTCAAAGATCACGAATGAAACCGAATGTCAGAAATGTCTGTTTCTCATTCTCTTGAATTAATTTCGACCTTACTAAGATATGTGTGTGTGTGTGCGTGTGTGCATGTGCATGCACGTGTACCTGTGAGTGCGTTTAGTATTTTCAAAAGACAGTGAGAGCTGTTGACAGTCTAAGTGGAAATAAAATAATATTTAATAATAGAATAATTCATTAATAAAATAATGAATTTTGGGTCATGACACATACATATATTTATAGTCGCCATGTCAAGCTTATCATTTTACTAGAAAAGAAACTCCACTTATCTAAAAAACAGAGTGCACATTAATTAAGACTTAGTGGCTTAGAAAACATGCACACATATATACACATGCACACAGCCTAGCTCTCCTTTGTCCTTCCTAAATTCTTCCTACAGATTTCCCACAACCACTTGAGAAGGTCTAAGACCTGAAGGGAATTTTAGAAGAGTTCTAAAATTGTGAGTTGTTTTGTTTTTTTTTTTTTCCTTTCTTTTAGTTTTGCTATAGGGTGTGTACGCTTTCCAGGAGGGAAAATGAGAAATCACCTCCCAAGGGGATGACCATGCTGCAATCCCTTCTCCTCCAGTCTTCTCTAGAGATTTCAGGCACACTGCACACACACCCAGCATGATTTTTCAATCCACTGGGTCCAGGATTAAAACCACACAGCCAGCTATGTGGGATCTAGTACCTTAACCTGCATACCACCTGTTGGCCTCCGAAAATGTGAGTTTTTACTGAGCGTCCCTGTGAATACAATCTAATTACTCACATGTATAACAACAGAGTTTTATTGATAGCAGGTAAACATTTAATATTTCCACCTTAATTAAAGCAAATATTTACCTTACATTTTCACCTTTATAGAAAAATATTAACATAAGCAATATCAAGTAATATTCACCTAAAACAATAGTTCTTGGTACCTCTAAAATGCATATAAATTAATGATGAGAATATTCAAATAACTGTCAACCTACTTTTTAAAAGCATTAGTTATCTTATTATCATTTTTAAAAAATAATTATTTTATTTAACTTTATTTATTTTACTTTGACCAGAG
>NW_006203589.1:151863-162536 GCF_000334495.1 Tupaia belangeri chinensis | reverse complement strand
CATGAGAGAGAGAGGGAAAGTGAGAAACCAAGCCACCAAGTCCGGGACTTGAACCACAGTCAGCCATGTGACAGTCCAATGCCCTTAAACACCACGCCCATTATTATCATTTTTAAATTTGCTATAGTGCATGTATGCTCACCAGAAAAAGAGAGAGGGAGAGAGGGAGAGAAAAAGAGAAAGCAAGCTGCCAGGTCTGGGACTCAAACTGTGGTCAGCCTTGTACAAGTACAGCACCTTAACCACCATGCCACCTGCTGGCCCACTGTCAATCTATTTTTAAACTAATATAAATAATACATTAGACTCTGTTAAGGTCAAATAGGCTAATCAATCAACGAACACCTTTGCCTTTAATAGAAATGATATAAATTAGTTTGGGAACATTAGTTCTTTTCATGATGATTAGAAGGGCAGATGTATATTTGATTACTAAGAAAATGGATGACTACTTAATGTAGTCTGACAGACAAATACTTTAAAACATGGTGAACGGCATGGGCTGGGGTGGATGTTAATAATCAACATGATCCACAAGGGTACCTTATCACAAGTACCCATGTACGGAAATCCTAAGGAGAAACTTTAAAAATGTACTTTTATTTTCAGCAACAACCTACCATGTTCCAAGTAATCACAGAACACATTTCCTCTTTATTGCCTTTCTACAAGCACTCAATAAAAACTTTTAAAAATAGCCATAAACATTTGAGTTAATATTGCCCATCGCACCTACTGCGTCATCTAGAAAGTCATAATGCATTTCTGCATAGAAAAATAGAAAGATATGTCATGACTTTCCTGATAACTTAATACCTATGTAGTGTGTCGTACATTTTAAATGATTAGGTTGTCAGGAAAGTCATGACATATTTTTCTATGTAAAACCATGCCATGCCGTTCCCAACAACCCAATAAATTCAGTCTAGTCTTAGTGTGATTTAGAATCATTCGTTCACTCAATAACCACTTAGTGGACACCTAATACAAGACAGAAACTGTGCAAAATCCCTGGAGCACAAGGACGAAGACAAGCTTTTGCCAAGAAGCTGACCACTATTGGACGGGAGAGCCTGGTACACAAGCAGTTACGATGCGCTGTATCAGGGGCTCTGTTACGAGTGTGACAGACACACCTGGTGCTGGTGTTAATAAACTGCCAGCATGAAGTGAGGAAGGTAAACCCAAGGACTGCCATGAACGGCACACACTACTGTAATTCCACAGAACAGAAGGCTCCAGCAAAGCATGTGGAAGACTTACTGAGTAGCTTTGACGATGTCACAGTTACTAGAGTCCTCTATAAGAGGAAGCACTTCTCTTGCCTTGGCAAGTTCTTTGTTTTCATGTGCACAGACGCCGTGTCGACCACATCCTGGAGGGTGGGGGCCGTGGCTGAGATTCCTGCACTGAAGAGTAAGAGCGATTTGACAGAGCACATAAGAGACTTGGTGTCACACACAATCACATAATGAAGCATCTGCTATATCAACATTTATATTAACCACCCCGCCACCTGCTGGCCCCAACAATATCTATATTAATTTTTTAGAGTCTTAGAGGTCTAAGGTAAAGACTTTTTAAGATCTTTGTTCTGCTTACTAGAAAAATAATTACTATTTTAAAAATCCAAATAATATATTTTGTCATAAAACAAAGGCCATCTGAAGAGGCACATATGGACCTTTGTCACTTGTAGTGGTTAGAGGATCATGGCTATTGACACGGTGGGGAGGTCACCAGGTCCCTATTTTGGGGGGCTTGTGGTGGAATACCCTACAGGTATTTCTCAATAACCAACTCTGTACAATCCCTTCTCTTTGAGTACAGGCAGAACTTGTTTCTAGCTTCTAGCCAATGGAACATGGCAAAGGTAATGGACAATCATCCCCATGATTAGGTTATATAAAAATTTGCCTCCAGACTGGTAAGACATTCTTCTGTTAGCCTTGAAAAAGCAAGCTGCTATGACTTGTGGGCCGGCAAGAGGGCCACATGGCAAGGGAATGCAAGAAGCTACTAAGAGTGAAAGCAATCCCCACCAACAGCCAGCAAGACACTGGAGACCTTGTCACACAACCACAGAGAAATAAATTCTGCCAATAACCACATGAGCTTGGAAGAGGACCTTGAGCTCCAGAATGGAACACAGATCAGCCTTGCTGTCAGCCTTGTGAGACCCTGAGAGGAGGACCCTACTAAGCCATGTCTGGACTCCTGACAAAAGAAGCCACAAGATAACACACAGTTCTGTTTTAAGCCACTAAATATGTGGCAACTGGTTTGAAGCAACAGGTAACTAATACAGAAGTGATGCAGGGTTTGGTGAGGTTTAAGTAAAAAGAACTATTGCAAAGTTGGTCCCTTAGATGAAGCAACAAATATTACATTCAGATCACCTATCGGAATCAGGAACAAAAGATAAACTTACAAAAAAATAAATAAACCTCTCTTCAAACCAAGTCTTTTCTTGGACTTGCATATTCAAACTGATTATTTCTAATTCCAAACACTGAGCTTAGAAATCTAATGATAGGGACCAATAGTTAGCGTAATGGCTATGTTGCTGAACTCCCATGTAGCGGACTGCGGCTCAAGTCCCGGACCCAGTGGCTTAAAACTCATGCCAGGCAGGTGTGCGTGCGTGCCCAAGATTCCAAGAAGAGAATGGAGGAGAAGGGACTGCAGTGTGGCCATCCCCCCTGGGGGGTGATTTCTCGCTTTCTATCTCTCTGTCTCTCTTTGTCTTTCTGGCGAGCGCACGCACCCTATAGCAACAATCTCTCAAAAAAAACAAAAAATTCCTTGCTGAAACTGAAATCAGAGCCAAAAAAAAAAAAAAAAAATTCCTTTCTGAAACTGAAATCAGAGCCGTGTAAAACGAAGTACTCATTTTACATCTATTATAGATAGACACACACACACAAAGTTCATTCAATTATTTCTTTAGTGAAAGAGACACTAAAGAGCGAGAACAAGCACACCCCAAACAGGGTTTTGACACCGTAATCCACCTCCATCTCCAGCCAGCCTAGGGCATGTGGGCGTCTGTCACACTCAGGAAGTTATGCTGACAGGAATTCAAAACCAAAACCATTCCATGTGTGTCAGCCTCACAGAGCTCTAAGTTTCACTGTGGTGCCACCGGCCAGCACCCATTATATTTTTAACTCTTCTTAAAAAAGTTCATGGAAAATGCATGGGCCAGCACCCATTATATTTTTAACTCTTCTTGAAAAAGTTCGTGGAAAATGCATATTGTGGAAAAAAAAGGATGAATTTCAAATTTTCTTAACTTCAACAAACTTACATTAAGTTGTTACAACATGTCTGGCCAGGATCTATTATAGCTTGAATCACCAAGAAGAATAATATATCATTCTGAAAAGAGTCCTTAAAGGAACAACATGAATGCTGCTAAAATTGAAACAAGAACAAACATGAAATTTATGAAGCTTGGGTGGAAGAGTGGAGAAGCTGATGGGGAAAATGCCTGAAAGAAATCAGCAATTTACAAAAAAGGTAACAGTTTTAAGAAGGGAACAGGTAATACTGAAGATGACACCCCAAGTGGCAGACCAACAGCATTAATTTGCAAGAAAACAGTCATCTAAGTCCTGCCCTGATTGAAGGGTAGTAACAATTAACAGCAAAAAACAACAGCCATCTCAATTGGTTTGGCTTGCACAAAGGTAAAAGGTGAGCAAACTTTCTACTCCATGGGTGCCAAGACTGTTGTGCCCAGATTAAGCTACAGCCAAGAGCAGAGCTTTCAGTCCAAATTTGAAACAAGACCCTGAAGCATTTTTCTTTTAAAAAATTTTTTTCTATCAATGGGCCAGCTCTGTGGCCCAGTGGTTAAGGGAACCAGATCCCACACAGCTGACTGTGGTCTGAATCCCAGACCCAGCGGCTTTAAAATCATACCAGGTACATGTTTGTGCTCCAAATCCCAACAGAATGGAGACATGGAAGAGATGGGATGTGCATGATCACACCCCTCTGGGAGATACCTTCTCCCTCTCCCTTTCTGTTCCTTTCTGGCAAACACACACCTAAGACACACACAGGGTCCTCATACCACAATCCATTCCTAGTGTCAGCTCAGATCATGGGCACACATCCAGCATGTACTGGGAGGTGTCAGAACATGAGCCAGGGACCTTCCCATGTGAGCCCACTGTGCCACCTCTGGTCCCTTGAAGCATTTCTTCTAGGAGATAAAACATAGCTTTACTGGTAGGATCTTGAAGAAATAGCACAATCAAAGCAACCAACAGGCGGAAGTAGTCCAAAGCAAAAGTAAACTTGTCAAGGGCAGAAGTCATGGCAACATTTTGCTGGGATGCTCAAAGCATTTTGCTTGTTGACTTTCTAAAGGGCCTAAGACCAATACCATTTGCTTATTATGAGAGTTTGGAGAAAGCTAGCTAACACTGTAGCCGGAAAAACTTCAACAGAGGGTCTTTGACCATGACAATGTTCTACTCATTCGTTTTATCAAACAAGGGCAATTCTGCAAGAGTTCCAATGGGAAATCATTAGGCATCTACCTTGCAGTCTAAATTGAGCTCCGGACCTCTTTGTGTTTCCTAATCTTAAAGAAATCTTAAAGGGCACCCATTTCCCTTCAATTAGTAATTGAAGGGAATAATTCAATTCCCTTCAAGATCCTACCAGGAAAGCTATGTTTCATCTCCTAAAATGTATGCACTGCTCTGGTTAAATGTCTTCTTTAAGGATGGACTAAATGGCTCACATCATTGCTTATAAAAGTATCTTGATTTTTGAGGGAGCTTTTGTTGAGAAGTTTGTTATTTTAAATTTTTATCTTTTAATTCCATTTTCTATAAACTTATTGAATGTCCCCACCTGTAATCATACATCATACATAAAGAAATATAAATATATATATATATAAAACATACAAGTGTGGATTTCTTCTTCTGTATAAAGAATAAATATGAACTAAACCCCCATGAAGCCATCACCTAGGTCAAGAAACAGAACTGTCAGTACCCTAGAAGGCTGCCCCAACCGTGTTATGCTTGACCATAAACCCACACTAAAGAACAGTTTCCTGACTTTAGTAATAACCATTTACTACTTTTCAATATAGTACCATCCCTTATGTATACAACCCTAAAAAATACAGTTCAGTTTTAATGTTTTTATCTTTATATAAATGGAATGTTGTATTTATTCTTCACAGGTTTGTTTTGCCTAACTGTAGCTATGTGCTTCATCAACATTGCTGTGAAAAGCTATAATTGGTTCATTTCCATGGCTATAATATGTTCTTACATATTAATACATCACAATTAATTTATTATTTTATTTTGGCTAGGTTCCCAGTTTTTCTACTACAAACAATATGATACCAATGTGCATTTTTCTACATATCTCTGAGTATACACATGCAGACAATTCTCAAGAGCAAATAACTAGAAATGGAATTGCTGGAATTTAAAACATATTTCACTCTTTATTTTTTTAGGTTTTTGCCATAGGGTGTGTGCCATCGTCAAAGACAGACAGACAAAGACAGCAATAGGGAAAGTGAGAAATCACTCCTCCCCCCACCCCCGGGGGATGGCCACACTGCAATCTCTTCTCCGTTCCCCTCTTTGGATTTTGGGCATGCACACACATACACACACACACCTGGCATGATTTTTTTTTAACCATTCAATCGAATATACATAATTTAGCTTATAAAGAGAATTTATCCAACATGAAGTACATCTCAGACCAGTTCGGGTGAGAATATGATACATGTTATCAACAGGTAATAAACCATTTCTGGGTCTCACAAATGTCTTATCTCTGCATTTTTTTCCTCCCTAATTTCCCTCCCTACACTCTTCCCCTCTCCTACCCTCCTCCCACACTGTCTCCAGTGTCCATAACTACTTTCACTGCTTTTATGTCCTCCAATTTTTCAGTTTCTACCCGAGTGGGGACAGTTGATATATGTTAACTGGAGACATACAATGTCTTTCATAACCTGAGTTGTGATACAACAAAATGTCAGTGCCTTTCATTTGAGACAGTGAGAATGTGTGTGTTTTATTATTCTTGGCTACCTATTTTTATAGACGTGTGTGGTTTTTTAAAGGTTTTTGCTACAGGGCGTGTGCACTCGCCAGACAGAGAGAGACAGAGAGACTGAAAGCAAGAAATCACACACCCCCCGCAGGGTGGATGGCCACGCTGCAATCCCTTCACCATTATCCTCTCGGGGTCTTGGGCACTCACGCACATGCACCCGGTGTTGAGTTTTAAGCCACCAGGTCCAGGACTCGAACCATGGTTGATTACATGGGAATCCAGTGACATAGCCATTACGCTAACTGCTGGCCCCAAGTCTTGTTTTTTATGGCTGAATAGTATTCTATGGAGTATGTGTGCTATACCTTTTCAATCCATTCATATGCTCATGAACATTTGGTTTGGTTCCATGTCTTAGCAATTGTGAATAATGCTGCAATAAACATAGATATGCAAGCACTTTTCTGACTAAGCATTCTCTTATCCTTTGGGTAGATGTCTAGGAGTGGAACTGCTGGGTCATATGGTAGTTCTAGTTCTGGGTCTTTGAGGAACCTCCATACTGTTTTCCATAGTGGCTGGACCAATTTACATTCCTACCAACAGTAGAGGAGCATTCCCTGTTCACCACAACCCTGCCAACACTTATGTTTTTTGTATTTTTAATTTTCATCATTCTGACAGGGGTTAGGTGGTATCTCATTGTGGTTTTAATCTGCATCTCCCTTATAATGAGGGATGTTGAGTATTTTCTACATATTCTTTTTGATTGCTAGTATGTCTTCCTTAAGAGTTTTTTGTTCAGCTCGTTTTCCCATCTTTTAATTGGGTTAATCATTGGGTGGGGGGAGTAAAAGCAGCTTGAGTTCTCTGTGTATTGTGGTTATTAGTCCCTTCTCTGAGGAACAGTTTACAAAAATATTCTCCCATTCCAAGGGTTGTCAATGCATACTAATTACTGTGTATTTTGCTGTGCACAGACTTCTTAATCTGATGTGATCTCACTTGTCTATTTTGGGGATTATTGCCTATTTAAGAAGTCTTTGCCTACCCCAATGTCTCCCAGAGTTTCCCCAGTGTTTTCGACCAGAAGTTTTATAGTTTTAGGTCTTAGGTTTAGATCTTTGATCCATTTTGAGTTGATTTTTCTTAATGGTGAAAGATAGGGATCCAGTTCCATCTTTCTGCAGGTGGATATTGTTTTTTGTTTTGTTTTGTTTTCCAGCACCGTTTGATAAAGAGGTTTTCCTTTTCCTACTCAGTTGACTGACTATTGTTTGTCAAAAATCAATTGGCTGCATGGGGCTTATTTCTGGGGTCTCTGTTCTGTTCCATTGGTCCACTTGTTTTTGTACCAATACTAAGTGTCTTCATGTCTATTTTTGTGTTAATACCATGCTGCTTTGATTATCACAGCTTTGCCATATATTTTGGAGTCAGAAAGTGAGATGCCACCTACTCCAGTCTTGTGCAAGATGGCTTTAGAAAAACAGGATCTTTTATAGTTCTAGACAAATTCTGATTGTCTTTTCTAGATCTATGAAGAATGTCTCTGATAATTTGATTGGAATTGCATTAAATATGTAGATTAATTTGGGCAGAACTGCCATTTTTATTATATTAATTCTTCCAAGCCAGGAACATGGGATGTCCATCCACTTTTTTGTGTCATTTTCATTATCTTTTTAAAGATTTTTCATAGTTTTCCTTATAAAGATTTTGACTTCCTTAGTTAGGTTTATCCCTAGGTATCTTAAATAGTTTGTGGCTATGGTAAAAGAGATTACTTTCTTCAGTTCTACCTCAGTCATCTTACTGTTCACATATAGAAATGCTACAGACTTTTGGATGTTGATTTTGTATCCTGCCACTTTGCTGTATTCATTTATTACTTTGAGAAGTTTTTTCATGGATACCTTTGGGTCTTCTATGTACACCATCAAGTCATCTACAAATAAAAGATATTTTCAATTCTTCTCTCCCTACTTAAATGCCTTTTATTTTCTTTTCTGACTGCATTAGCTAGGATTTCCAGCACTATATTGAAAAGGAGTGGAGACTGTCTTTACAGAGAACACACACACCCTATAACAAAAACCTCTTAAAAAAAAAAAAAGAGTGAAGAAAGTGGGCAGCCTTGTATAGTACCAGTTTTCAATGGAAATATTTTCAGCTTTTCCCCATTCAGTATATTGTTAGTTACAAGTTTGTCACATATGGCTTTTATTGTGTTGAGAAATTATCTTTCTATGTCAATTTTGCTAACTGTCTTAATCATGAAGAAATTAGGTACTTTGTTGATTTTTCTACATCAATTAAAATGATATATAGTTTTTTTTATCTTTTTGTTAAGTGTTACGGTTATAGTTTTGCATATGTTGAACCACCCTTGCATCCCTGGAATAAAGCCTATCTGGTCATGATGAATAATCTTTGTTATATGTTGTTGGATACAATCTGCAAGTATCCTGCTGAGAATTTTTGCATCTATATTCTTCAGAGACACTGGTCTATAGTTTTCCTTTTCTGTCATGTCTTTACCTGTTTTGGGAATGAGGATGATGAAGGCTTCATAAAATGAACTTGGGAAGATTCCTTCCTTTTGGATCTTTAGAAATAGTGAGTAGAATGGGGGTTAACTCTTCTTTAAAAGTTTTGTACAATTCACAAGTGAAGCCATTGAGACCTCGGCTTTTCTTTGTTGGGAGGTTATTTATTACTGATTCAATCTCACTGCTAGTCATGGGTGTATTCAGGTTTTCTATGTCCTCCTGAGTCAATCTTGGTAGATTATATGTGTCCAGGAATTTGTCCTTCTCATCCAGGTTCTCTTGTTTGTTGACATATAGTCACTCATAATATCCTCTAATGTTGTTTTGTATTTCTATTGAGTCTGTTGTAATATTGCCTGTTTCACTGCAAATTGGATTAATCTGATTCCTTTCTTCTTAATAAGTCTACCTAATGTTGTGTCAATCTTGTTAATCTTTTCAAAGAACAAGCTTTTGCTTTCCTTTATTTTCTGTACAGTTCATTTATTTTCTATTTCATTTATTTATATTCAAATCTTTCTTTCTTTTCTCCTGGTATTTTCTGGATTTTGTTGCTTCTTTTCCAATACCCTGAGGCATGTTAGGTTGTTTATTTGCCACCTTTCCATCTTTTCCTTATATGCACTATCTGCTCCGAATTTCCCTCTTATGACTACATTTGCAGTATTCCATAAATTATGGAAACTTGTGTACTCATTATCATTTGTTTCCATAAATTTTTAATTCAGTCTTAATTTGATAGTTGAGAAGTCATTTAGTAGGATTAGTTTCCATGTGTTTGTGTATTTTCGAGGATTTTTCCTGAAATCAATATCAAGCTTAAGTCCATCATGGTCAGAGAAGATATTGGATACAGTTTCTATGCCTTTGAACCTGTAAAGGCTTGATTTATGCCCTATCATATTGCCAATCTTTGAAAAGATTCCATGCAAGGGTGAGAAAAATGTGTATTTTGTGGCTTTAGGGTGGAAAGTTCAATAGATGTCTGTCAAGTCCATTTGATTTATGGTATCATTTAGGTCCTGTATCTCTGCTCATTCTTTGTCTAGAAGATCTGTCAAAGGAGATAAAAGGGTGTTGAGATCCCCAACGATTACAGTTTTGCAACATAGCTCTCCTTTCAGATCTAGCAGTCTTTCCTTCACGTAGCTGGGTGTTTCTTGAGTTGGTTGCATAGATAATTATAAGGGTTATGTCTTCTTAATGAACTAGGCCTTTTTACTACTACCTTGTCTCTTCTAACAGGTTTTGACTTAGAGCCTATTATGCCTGAAAACAGGATCATGATTCCAGCCGTTTTTTGATTTACATTTGCAAGAAATACCTTTTTCCAGCCCTTCACTTTTAGTCTATGTATGTCTTTATTCATGAGATGCATTTCTTGTAGGCAACCGATAGAGGGTTTCTGGTTTGTTTTTGTTTTTGGTTTTTTTTTTTTTTTTGAGAGATTTTCACTGTAGGGCGCGTGCGCTCGCCAGACAGACAGAGAGAGACATAGAGACAGAAAGCGAGAAATCACCCCCCAGGGGGGATGGTCACGCCGCAATCCCTTCTCCTCCATTCTCCTCTCGGGATCTTGGGCACGCACGCACGCACACGCGCCCGGCGTGAGTTTTAAGCCCCCGGGTCCGGGACACGAACCGCGGTCGACTCCGTGGGAGCCCAGCGACATAGCCATTACGCTAACTGCTGGTTCCCCTTGTTTTTGTTTTTTAATCCATTAAGTCAGTCTGTATCTCTTGATTGGAGAATTTAATACATTAACATTCAACGTTATCATCACTATTTCTGGACTTACTCCTATCATTAAGTTAGCCATTTTCCTTGTTTTTGTACTCTTATTTCTGTCTGTCCAACTTTAGTTTTCCTGGCATAGCACCCCCTTTAGAACTTCCTAAAGAGCTGACCTGGAGTTGGTAAATTCTTTCAGGTTCTGTTTATTTGAGAATGTTTCTATCTTTTCTTTCCACATGAAGGATAATCTTGCAGGGTATAGTAATCTTTGTTGAAATTGTTTTGTTGTTTTTTTTTTTTTTTGTTGAGTTTTTGAGTAAGGGGGGTTGGATGCTG
>NW_006203589.1:139366-151254 GCF_000334495.1 Tupaia belangeri chinensis | reverse complement strand
TCTGAATTGTATATCTGACATTTCTACGAGTTCCACAATATTGTCTATGGATGATGAGGAATTGATGTTATGGATGATGAGGAATTGATGTTTTCCCTTGTGAGGGAAATATTTCCTTGGTTTCTCTTATTTCTTATGTCTATGCAATGATTTCTAGTCTGGTAAATTATATGTTTCTTTGTAAATTCTTCAAGAGAATTCTGAGTGTTCAAAGGCAAGTAGGAGGTGGTGATCAGTGGTCTCTCTGCTGCTCTACCTCCCCGACACTCACCCAGCAACCTGCACGATTGTCTCTGGACATGGATAATTCAAAGTCCTCCCAGTTTCTAGAGTAGATATACCTGGGGCTGAGCTGCTGAACTTCAATTGAAGAAGACAGAAAGGGTTTCCAGGTGCATGTCCAGGAAATGCTGAAGTCTGAGAATTCTGAGGCATGTGGCAGGTGGTGAGACATAGTCCCTATGCAGTTTAGTCCCCCTGTCACTCTGTGCAGCCAGGCCCATCACTGGGGGTGCGTGTCCTGATGGCGCAGGGAGCGAAAAAGGAGTGCTTCTCCAAGTCCCAATTAACACACCTAAAAGTTCAAAGGCATGTGGTTGAGGGAGTGAGCCACACTCTGCAGCACAACCTCCCAGCTGCCAACAGCTCACCAGGCAGCAAGGGCCTTCACTGGGGTGGATGTCCTGATGGCATGGAGAGCAGGGAGAGAAGGGCTTCTCCAATACCCATTTAACACACCTGAGACTTCAAAGGCTCCTGATGGCATGGAGAGCAGGGAGAGAAGGGGTTCTCCAAGATCCATTTAACACACCTGAGACTTCAAAGGGATGTAAAGGAGGGAATGAGCCCAGCTTTGCAGCACAACCTCCCAGCTGCAGATGGCTCACTGTGCAGCAAGGTCCCTCACTGGGGCTGATGCACAATGACGCAGGGAGTGAGGAAAGAAATGCTTGTCCAAGTCCAAATTAACATCTCTGGCATGGCTTTTAAGCTGCCAGATCTGGGATTCGAACCATGCTCAGTCATGTGGGAATTCTGCACCTTAATCACCACACCATTTGTAGGCTTGTTAACTCTTCTTTTTTTTTTTTTTTTAAGATTTTATTTTATTCATTTATTTTAATTTGACCAGAGAGGGTCAGAATGAGATAGAAAGATGGAAAGTGAGTAAGCAAGCTGCCAGGTCCAGGATTCAAACTGCTGTCAGACAGGAGGGAGTCCAGCACCCTTAACCACCACACCATCTGCCGGCCCCTTAACTCTTTTTTAAAAATATTTTTCCTTTATTCAGGATTAAATGTATGCACTTGAGAAAAAGAGCAAAGGAGAGAAACACCCCTCACAGGGTCTGAAATGCTGCAAGATGCCCTCCCTCCAGTCCGCCAGCCCATCAAATCTTGGGCACTCTTGTGTTCCAGGCTGAATGGGCGGGGGACTCAAATTGTTGCTGCCATGTGGGTTCTAGCTTCTCTCGAGTAGTACATTACCACTGCACCATGAAGCCAGTTCTAGAGAAACAAAAATTCATGACTTCCCTTAGTCACTGACAAATGAGTAAACAGAAAGTAAGTTAGGATAGGAAAAGGATTAGGAATCAGAAAAGGCTAGAAAAGACTTAAAGAGTCTTTGGCATGGTTTTTAAGCTGCCAGGTCTGGGATTTGAACCATGCTCAGCCATGTGGGAATTCTGCACCTTAGTCACCACACCACTTCTAGGCTCGTTAAATCTTTTTTTTTTTTTTTTTTAGTCTAGCAACATAATTGTCAATCTAATAGACTTATCTCATCATGGCTTTAATTTGCACCCCCATTGCTAATGAGGATGAGCATCTTTTCCTCTTATTTGCCATCTATATATCTTCTTTGGTAAAGTATGTGTCCAAGTCTTGTGCCCACTTTTTAATTAGGCTTTTTTTCTATTAAATTTTGAGAGTTATTTATATTATTCATATTATATATTCTAGATTCAAGTCCTTTGTCAACTATGCTATTTGCATACATTATTTCCTGTTCTATAGCTTATCTTCCCATTTCTTAAGTTTCCTTCACTGAGCAGAAGTTTTAAATTGTGACATAGTCCAGTGTACTAATTTGTCCTTTTAGACTTGGTTTGAGTGTTGCTTCCAAGAAATACTCTCTTACCATTACAATTCCTTTGTTCAGAGAGGAAAATTCTCCCTCTGAGTGTCAGGTGACTGCGCTGCCAGCAGACCCCTTTCCAGCTCATTATAACTGAACTAGATGGCTTCTCGTGGAGCTCTGTCTACACCAGGGCTCACTTTCCAGGGCTCAAGTCTAGGCTGGGGAAAAGCTAGAAGGGAAAGGTAAATTGCTACTGAATAGGTAAATTCTGATTTATCTGGTAATCTCTCTCTCTCTGTCTCTCTCATATACTCACAAACACACACACAAGTCACACACAGCTAAAAACAAACATGTAGGTAGTTAGATAAAAATGTAAATAAGATCATTATTTCAGGATCTTTTCATCACAACAAGTATAACCATATCCAACCAAAAGAAGGCAAAGGGTTAAGGAAAAAAGAATTATACTCTGAAGTTTTTGTGAAACTGAAAGAGGATCAGGAAAGGGTTAAGAAACAGAACAGCAGCAGACAAGCAACCTTCAGTCTCGAAAGGCAGAGACGGAGGAACTGCTTCTGCAGTCTTCTCTCAGCCTACTCTGTCCTGATTACACTGATGAAACAGGTATCAACTAACCATAGATTTCTGGTGCTCTCATGTTTGCTGTGTGATGGTGGCTAATCACCCACCCTATTTTTGGTATCAATGTTGACCTTCGTAAAATGAAAGCAGCAGATCAATATACCTAGAAAGTTCTTTACAACTTCCATCTGTACAGTCCTAAAAGGAGCCTATTATAGTTAGGGTTGACCTGTGCACTGGTAAAGACTTCACTGCATGAACAATATGGAAGAGCTTAACCACCACATGGCTGCCTACCATGTTAAAGTAACAGAACAGACTAAGCACATCCTCGTGATGCTGGCAAGCTCCCAAGAGTCCTCATTAATCACTAATTCAGGGAAATGTAAAGAGCACCTACTATGTACCAATCACAGTACTAGATAATTAGGGATAAAAGATGAGTAAGATAGGAGTTCTGCAACAATTCATTTGTCAGACACTTACTGAATGCTTACCAGGAGTCAGCTACTCTTCTAGACAAAAGGATATGACAATGACTGTAACAGACAAGATACCTGTTTTCCAAGGAGCATATATTCTAGTTAGAGGGATGTTCTCTTCCCCATCCTCACTAGTAAAATGCTCTTTAGGCCTTGGACTAAAGAATGGGTGGACTCCAGGTGACTATAAGCAATCAAACAAGACCACTATCATGACTGGATCACCTGAACCACAGTGAAAAATGCACTCTATGTTAGAAGTCTCAAGATCTCTGCTCTGCTGCTCATTTGCTGTGGATCTTTGGAAAATAAGTTTTTGTTTCTGGGTTTTGATTTCATGAGAAAAGCAAAAGGGTTAGACTAAATCAATGATTTTAAAATCTTCCTAACAGCATAGCCCTTTATGAACATATTAAAACTAACCTCGCTAATCAGAAAAATGCATATAGATAGTAACTTTTGCATATAATTCAAGATGTCCATTGACAGCCTGACGCCTCTCCTACGTAAGAATCTATGAACTAGATTTCAATGAAATGCCTTCTAGCTCCAAGAACTCTATGATTTCATTCCATTTTACATCCTCTGCTCCCCCTAGGATTCTAGTCTGCAATTGTCAAGAGGTAGGAAGACATGTTTTTGTTTGTTGTTACCTTAATTAAGTTATATAGGCCAAAGACCAGATGTGGTGGTGCAGTAGTAATGCAATGCACAACCACATGGGAAGGTCCTGGGTTTGTGTCCTGAGGTCTCCCTATCAACACCGATGTGTACATATGTGCCAATGACCTTGGGCAGCTGTGGCTGGGGATGGATCACAGTGGGAAGACCTGTTGGGGGTGACTCTCTTTCTCTCATAGAATAAATAAACTTTTTTAAAAAATACATAAACAAAAAGAAAAAAGAGAGACGATACCAAGAAAGAAACATATAGCAAGCTGAACAAGATATTATGAAAATTACATAAGAAACATGTAGAGGGGCCAGTAGGTGGTGTGGAGGTTAAGTCAGCTGGATCCCACATGGCCAACTCTCTGGTTCAAGTCCCAGACCCAGTGGCTTGAAAAAACACACTACGTGCCTATATGAACAAGATATTATGAAAATTACATAAGAAACATGTAGAGGGGCCAGTAGGTGGTGTGGAGGTTAAGTCAGCTGGATCCCACATGGCCAACTCTCTGGTTCAAGTCCCAGACCCAGTGGCTTGAAAAATCACACTATGTGCATGTATGTGCATGCTCAAAATCCTGAAGGGAGAATGGAGGAACAGGGACTGCAGTGCAGCCATCTCTCCTAGAGGATGATTTCTCACTTTATCTCTCTTTATCTCTCTCTGGTGAAAGCACACAATAGCAAAAACTAAAAAATAAAGATACATGTAAATACGAACATGGTAACTGTGACAACACAGCACTAAAATTCTTTGATACCTAGCTATCAAGAGGTAGAGTTGATGTACCTTCCTCTTAACTCTGAGCTCTGTTCCTGCTTCAATAACAAAATACTGCAAAAGTGGGCCAGCTCCATAGCCCAGCTGTTAAAGGAGCTAGATCATACATGGCAGAACCACAGTTCAAATGTTGGCCCTGGCAGCTTGAAAAACATGCCGGGTGCATGTATGTGTGTATGCCCCAAATCCTGATGGGATAGAGAAATGGAAGAAAAAGGATTGCAGAATGAACACATCCTGTGGGAGGCGGTGTTTTCTCTCTCTTGCTCTCTCTGGTAAGCACACATCCTATGTCAATGAAAAATAAAATAACGAAGTACGTCATAAGTGATGCCAAGCCATTTTGCAGACCCAGGCCTTAGTAACAGGTCGCTTCCTTCTCCTATCTCTAGAGAGGCTCACCTTGGAACCCAGCCACCACACTGCAAAGGCCCAGGCCACACATAGGTGTCCCAAAGTTGGTACCAATTGCCAGACATGTGAGTGAAGGAATCCAAAATGAGATCAGCCCCAGCTTATAGAGGAACAGAAACACACCAACCCAGCCACAGCCTGTCCTAATTCCTGATGCACACAGTCCACGAGTGCAGCAATGGCTATTTTCCCCCACTGTGTTCTGGGTGGTTTGTTACATCACAATAGATCACTGGGGCATCTTTAAGCTACAAGAAATCAGACGCTATTTCTCACTCAGTTATCATGAATCAGATTATTTGTCTCAAGAGTAAATAAGTACTGTTGAAGTTACAGTGGCATTAATTTAATTTAACAGAAAATCATAGGTCTAGAAAACCATATTGAAACTCTGAAGGGGGTCACTATCCTGACAAATCACCAAATAAACAAAAAGGGAGCAGGAGAGAGAGACAGAGACACAGAGAGAGAGAGAGAGATCGATCTGATCTGTCAATGACATTATCCAGAAGTACTAGAGTTAAGTTTCCAAGTTCAATCATTAAGTACTTACAGAGTACCCACCAGTGCTAGGCACTATTCTAGATGTTAGGCACACAGCTGTGAACCTAACAGATAGAAATCACAGCCTTCACAAGGAGAGAGAAAGAGACAGCAAACAGGACCAGTAAGTATGTTTAAATGGCATTAAATGCCGAGGAGAAATGTGTAATAAGGAAGGAGGTGAGGAAGTGTTCCTGGCAGTGATGACACTAGGAAGAGCTTGCAGTTTTATTGCTGTTGTTATTTTTTATGCCAGAGGAGGCATACATGTGCCCAAGAGAAAGGGGAGAGACAGACAGACAGCACTCCCCCAATGGACCTGGTTACACCACAATCCTACAATTTTACTTATGCCACACTGAGGTGACGTCTGCATCAAGATCTCAAAGAGGTGGGGAACACAAGGAAAGAACATTCCAGACAGAGCAAATAGTAAGTACAAAGGTCCTGAGGCCAGTGTGGCTGGGATTGATTAAACAAGCAAGAGTAGTAAAAGATGAAGTTAGAGAAGAAGGTGGGATTAAGATTGCATAAGCAAATTCTGGCAAAAATCCATCAGCACTGAACTTGAAACCAAGAGACCTCGACTCAGTGAGAGCGGGAATATTTTTGTCAGTTTTGTTCACTGATTTATCGCCAGCCCCTAGAATGGTGTAGACACTCAGAACACATTTGTTGAATGAACGAATAATATTAAGACGGACCAGTCAATACTCTAGGTACTGGGGAAGGACCAGAAGCAAAAAGGACAAAAACCTTGTTCTTTCAGGGCTAGCATCTCCCCTCCTCCCCCCCCCCCCAAACTTCCCCTGCTGGGCCGCCCTGTTCTCTGGAACTTTCTGGCTTTTAGTAATACCTTCCACGAAAGTCCTCGGGGATTAGCAGATCGCTAACGCATACTCCCTTTGCACCCCCTTCCTCCAGCCCAAACAGCCCTCATTCTTCCAAGGAGTAAGCAAGGAGGCAGGACCTCGAGCGAAATCGGCGCTGGGTGGGGCGAAGGCAGGCGCCGAGGCGCCTGGGCCGAAAAGGCAATCAGCAGAACCGCTCAGACTCCGGGCCAAGGTCAACACCCGCGGGACCAACGCAGGTGTGTCACCTGACCCCCCCTTCCAGGATCGCCACCTGCCCTCCCCAGGCCCACAGCGATCCCTGCCGGGCGGAGTACCGGCCCCAGGGGGCGCCCTGGCCCGCGGACCGAGGCGGGAGGGGCCGCCCAGGGTCCTCACCCGTCTGACCTCGCCTTTTCTCCCCAGTCTCCTCGGCGAAAATCCCCAGCAGCATTCTTGGGGGCTCCAGGCTCCCGCCTCCCCAGCCTGGGCCAGCTGCCCCGGGAGGCCCTTTTTCGAGATGCCTCGCACCCACTCCATCCCTCTCCCACAGCCGCAGCTATTCAGGGCCTCCCAGACACCCGCCGCCCGGCCGCACTCACCTGCGAGCCCAGCGCCGGCCCCTCCATCTCCGCAGGCACCGGAGGCGGCGGCTGCTTCTCCGCGAAGTGGCGGCCGCAGCCCGCCCGCCAGCGCGCCCCGGGCCGCTCTACTCACACTTCCTGCTTGCGCCCCCGCCTCTGCCGCCGCGGTCCCCGCTCGCGCGCTGCGCCGCCAATCACCCTGGGAGAGCCAATCCCCGCCCGCTCTCGGCCGGGGCGGGACTTTCTCGCCGCCCAGGAACCCAGTAGGGAAACCGCCGGGCGGAGGCCCCGCCCCGCCGTGTGCTCGCCCAGCCCCAGCTGGAGACAGCTCGCCTCTCTCAGGTGTCCACCTGCCCCACGTGTGCATGCAGGTACAGGATCGACGTCAGCCAACAGCTACTCAGAGCAGATCTGGACTTGCTTACTTCAAAGCTAGATGACCTTGAGAAAGTCCCTTTGCCTCAGTGTCCTCACCCGAGAGATGGAGACAATAAGGCCACCTACTTCGTAGATTTGACAGAAGGATTAAATGAAGGAAAAGCATGGGAAGCCTTCAGTCAATGCTTGGCACATGGAAAGGAAACAGTAGGTGTTTGCTATTGAAATCGTTACCACTCCCCATTGATGCAATCTCAGGCAAATCGCTTCGGCCTTTTGAGCTCTGTTTCCTCATAACCTGATAGAAAATATGTGAGTTCCACAGTGCAGGCTACAGGGGGATTGGGCAAGAACCCCCACGTGCAGCTCCCAGGCTATTTGGTCGGTTGCACGGGAGAAGCTGGTGTTTAATCCTACCCAGCGTCAAAGTTCTACCAAGCAAGGCTATGACTTGGTCCCTACCCTTATGAGCTCTGGTGGGGAGGAGGGTGTCTCCTACCTCAGCTTCCAGAAGACACGAGGAATTTTCTAGTTCATCACTTAACACAGTTCTTTGTAATTATTCTTAATGTGTCTCTTGTCAAACCAAATCAGATTACAACTTTTAGAAGCAAATTTTTTAAAAAATGAAAATACAACTTCCTTATCCATAAAATACACCTCTAGGAATCTAACAAAGTGCTGGGTTTCTCCATGAAAAATACTACAATGATACAATAAAATTGTCATTTCCTTTTTATTTTACTGCCTTGTCTATCGGCACACCTGCCTGCCTCGCCCTCAAACCCCCAAGCCCTTTGAAGGCAGAAACCATGCTGTAGCCATCTCTGCACTCTGGTGCCCAGTACAGAAGACATGGAAAATGTTCAGCCCAATTTTATTGAGTGGATGGGTATTTGTACAGGTATGTCATCAATGTATACAATACAAGAAGAGACAAATTGAGCAACAAATAGACACGTACGCAACTTCCTTCGAGAGCCAGAGGAAAACAATTAATTCAGGCATTGGGCAAGGCTTCACAGGAAAGATTCTCTCGGTGGGGTCGTTTTGCTAACTAATCAGAGCTTTGTTCCTTGATCATTTACTGTGTGTTGGCACCTGTGCCATTTGTTTTGCATACATGTCTAATCCATGAGATGGGTGTATTTTTCCTGTTTCCCAGAAGAAGATATTGAAGTTCAGAATGATTCCATAAACCCCAAGTCCCTCAAATCTAAGCGATGGAGAAAGGGTTCACACCCAGGTCTCTTTACTGCAAAGTGCTATGACCCAAGTAGTTCAGTTCTTTCATTTTCAAGGACTGATTTAGCAGCACTTGAAGGAGGCTTGAGATCTGCTATTTAAATACAGCTACATTGATATTTTAACCACATTGGAAGATTCTGGAGCAAATAACACTGCACACTTTCGCCAGACTCCTGGTTCCCCTCAGCTCATTGTCTTATGCCCCCAACAATCTGCTTTAGACGAGATAAACACATCCATGTCTAATGGCTATATGAAAGCATCCCAGTGATGCCTTGGAGTGCCACCACAACCTCCTGTCTTGGAAAATACCTTCGGCTGGCAGGTATGCCCCAGGAGAATGGCATGCTGGTAGGAACATGCTCCTGGCACTGACTGCCTGAGCCTGGACCCCAGCTCCAGCCTTAGTGACTATGTGCTCTTAAGCAAGTCACCAAATCTCTTTGTACTTCGGTTTCCTCATCTATAAATTTAGGACATTAGCAGGTCTTACTCTACAGTGCTGTCGAGAGAATTACTTAAGTTAATGTACGTAAAGTACGCAGAAGAATACCAGGTACCACCAGGCATGACATGCAGGTTAGCTATTTTTTTAAAAGAATTATTTAATTTTATTTATCATTATTATCATTTTTCAGTTTGCTGCAGGGCATATGCATTCACCAGAGAGAAAGAGAGAGAAAAAGAAAGCAAGCTGCCAGGTCCAGGACTCAAACTGCTATCTGCCATGTTGGAGTCCAGAATCTTAACCACCACGCCACCTGCTAGATTAGCAATTATTATCATTGCCAGCCTGCTCCTCAGGAGTGGGGGTGGGGAGAACACTGGATTGGTCAGGTGGGCAAGGTCATGCCAAGGACTTGGAACAGAGATGCTGTAGACATGACTTCTAGTCCAAGCTCACCATCGTTTTCTGTGTGGAGAAATAATTTGCCAGGGCTGCTGCAGCAGAGCACCATAGGATGGCTTCAACAACAGAAACTTATTATGTAACAGTTCTAGGGGCTATGAGCCTGAGGTCAGGGTGTTGGCAGGTGTGGGTTCTTCTGGGATCCCGTTCCTTGGCTTGTAAATGGTCATCTTCTCTGCGTGTCTTCACATGGTCTCCCTCTTTGCAAGTACCATGCCTGCGTGTTGGTGTTCTCTCTTCTAGAAACATCAGCTGGGCTAGAGCCCACCCTAGTGACTACATTTTAACCCTATCAATTGTTTAAAGACCTAGCACTGGGCATAGCCACCCGAGGTACTGGGGGTTAGGACTTCAGTATATGAACTTCAGGGGGATAACATTCAGCCCATGACACTGTGTGACCTTGGGAAAGTCACTTTGCCCCTCTGTGCCAATTGCTCATTTGTGAAATAGGGTGAGAGCAGAGGTGGGAGCCCTAACCTCTACGGTTCCTCACAAACTCGCTCCAGCCAAGACGAAGATCCGCCTTTCTGGTCCTCACAGCATTTTCAGATCTCGTTTGGGTGACACTATTTCCCCCTTTCTACAAACATGCTCCAGGCACTGTTCAGTTCTGGGGAGTCCATATTGACCAAGACACAGATTGCTCCCTGGCTTCCTGGGCTGACCGTCTAGCTGCAAGATACAACTTTAACCAGTGGGTTCACAATACCCACCCCGCCCCCAGAGTCAGCCTTGTAGCTCTTGGGTAGTTCTCCCTCCTCTACCTGGCCATGGCCTGCCGGTACACATCCAGCTTTCTGTCCCCTCCATGCTTTGCATGGGTCTCCCACATGGTGACACCTAAAGAGACATGTAGTTGAAAAAACTAAACAAATAAATGACCGTTCATTCATCCGACGACAACATGGGTGGCTTCCTGCCATAAATCACTCTAAGAAATGCTGATTTCACAATATTTAACAGTTCTGGATTTTATAATGTTCAAATTAGGGGTTATTAGCCTCCACTGTCACAATATGGTCAGCAAGGGGCCAGCAGTTAGCATAATGGCTATGTTGCTGGACTGCCACGCAGTCAACCATGGTTCGAGTCCTGGACCTGGTGGCTTAAACTCATGCTGGGTGTGTGCACGTGCGTGCCCAAGATCCCAAGAGGAGAACAGAGGAGAAAGGATTGAAATGTGGCCATCTCTCCACCAAGATGATTTCTCTCTTTCTGTCTTTCTGTCTCTCTCTGTCTTTCTGGCGAGCACACGTGCCCTATAGCAAAAACCTCTCCAAAAAAAAAAAAGAAAGAGACAATATGGTCAGCAACGGACTTTGTTCAGACTGAACCTTTGATGGGGGCCTCATTTCTTCCACACTCCCAGGAAGGACAAGGGCGTTTTCTAAACCAGGGGCTTGCAGTTGTAATCTTTTCCATGTTGGCACCAAGGTGACCCTTCGGGATGTCAGAAATTCCACTCATATTTCAGCTGAGGGCTTCTCCTAACAGCAGTCAGGAAATTCAGGTTCTCTGCAGTACCAAGCCAGAGTGACTGGGTAGAGATGAGTGCTGGGTCCTTTCAGCAATGGAGGTTTGTCTTGCTCTTACCATGTGTGAAATTCAGGCTAAAGCCCAAGCGTACGGTGGTGGACTACACTGCTCTACTCTTCTGGAGTTCAGTTTGAGGGAGTAAGTGCTGAGAGAGATAGATAAGTAAATAAAAAGTTGAGTTGGGCCCAGTCCTCCGTGGCACAGAGGCAGCATGCCAAGCTGCAGTGCTGGGAGCTACTGGCTGGCCGTGGGTTTCCATCCCAGCCCTGTCGTCCTGAAATACTCTGGCATGTGCAAGCTGCCAAGATTCTGCCCAGTTGGAGGCTCTGGAAGAAGGGGGTCATGGCGGGACAAGACCTTGTTGGGGATGCTTCTCTCACTGTCTTTCCCACTCTCATGCACACACATGTGCTCTCTATTATGAATTTTAAAATATGTTAAAAACAAGTGAAGATGATAAGTGCTAAAAAGGAAGAGTATCAAGACCAAATACAGGGACCCGCTTTTTCCTGGGGGGATGGAGCGAGGTAGACTCCTCTTCAGAAATTAATACATTATGGGGTCAGGTCAGCAGGTGGTAGTGATTAAGGTGCTAGCTTTCCACATGGCCAACCATGGTTTAAATCCTGGTCCCGGCAGCTTGAAAGTCGTGCCAGGTATGTATGTGCGCATGCCCCAAATCCCAGGAGAATGGAGGAGGGGGGTTGTAGCATAGCCATCTCCCACTGGGGTGATTTCTCACTTTCTCTCTCTCTGCCTCTCTCCAGCAAGTGCACATGTCCTATGGCAAACACCAAAAAAGGAAAGAAAATCATAAAACTATCTCAAAAGGACTTTCTC
>NW_006203589.1:119142-139036 GCF_000334495.1 Tupaia belangeri chinensis | reverse complement strand
TGCGAGGAACAGAGTGGAAGCCATGGCCATGGGTCGAGCTCACTGGCTGTGGTGCAAGTTGTTTAAGCATTTAGAAGGTGGTCCATCTACTGCCAAACTGGTCAGCTGTCATCTCTGTTTCTAAATAAAAGAATTCTACACTGTGCTTTTGAAACATGACAAACCTGGATTTCCCAAGCTGCAGGCACTGAGGCCATTCTGAAGGCCACCGAGTCCCTGATCAATCTGACTTCCACAGAGGTGGATTGTAAGCAAGGAGAGACAGAACTCGGAATCAAACGGTAGAGTGAAACATTGCTACTCCCTTTGACCTTCTGTGGCTCCCATTTGCCTACTGCAAAGTCTCAACTCCTTTGTAAGACTGGAGGTGAGCTCAGAGACACAGGAACCAGGACGGCCACACTCACTGTTACAGTATCTCACTGTCACTGTGAACTTTGGGACATCCATCTTCTCTTTCTGTAGAGGGGACCCTCTGCTGACCCGCAGTGCCTGATTCCCTGCAGTTTCTGCTTGCACAATGCTGACAATAGCTTTGGTGCTACAAGATTTTATAGGCTCAGCACCTACTACCTGCTTGTCACAGCCACAGTGCCTCTTCATTTCAGATTTTTATAAAAGAGAATCCAGGCTCCAGCAGGTAGCGTGGTGTTTAAGGTGTTGGATTCCCACATGGCAGAATATGGCTCAAGCCCTGAACCTGGCACTTGTTTTCTCACTTTCTCTGTGTCTCTGTCTCTTTCTTTCTTTCTTTACATTTTCATTCATTTACTTTTCATTATTTTAAATCTTATGTGCAGCACCACACAGATTCTGTGTCCAGTGTCTTTAGCAGGAAGTTTCCTTTGGAATTTGACTCAAACCATGCCACTGTTTCCATGGGCACAAGCAACCTTCCCCCAGAATACCCTGGCTTTATTCGATTTGTCACTAGGAGTCACTGTTGTTTTTTTGCTTTGTACGCATAAGCACACTTCTTGCCTAAATAAAATCCCATTTCGTCTTGTGCATGAACACCTTCAATGTTAAGAACTGTGTGCTCCCTTGGTTCCGGAGACCCTGCCTAGAGCCAGCAAAAATGGCCCAGAACCATGCCTTCCGGACACAGTCACCTTTTAGAAGTCCTGTTCCCAGCAGGCCTCTGTTGTTTGTCCTCAGAGTTCAGCAGCAGGACCTTCACTTCTCTCTGTCTCTTTCTGCTGAGAGCACATGCCCTGTAGCAAATTCAAAAACAACAATAATGATACTAATAAATAAAATAATTATTTTTAAAAGAAAGAGAGAATCCACGTTATAATTCCTTAGTCAGTGGCCTAGCTGGTCTTTGTCACTTATTTACCTTGACTCGTTAGCTGTGATGGGATAGCACATTTTGGCCTCATCACCAAGGCTTTCGCAAGGCCTCTGGAGGAGACCTGCCTCACTTGAAATTCCGTGGATTAGAGTCATTCGCCCTTATGCGTAAACACATTCAGGAGGGTGTATGAGCTTCCTAGAACTGCCTCAACCAAATACCAAAATAGGTGGCTTGAAACAACAGGGATTTACCGTCTCCTACTTCTGGAGGTCAGGTACCGGCAGGAACATCCCCTCTCTGGAGGCTCCAGGGGAAGACTCTTCCTTGTCTCTTTCTGGCTTCTGGGGGTTGCCCTAGAGCCTCATGGTTGCTTGTTTTGTAAATCCAACCTCTGCCTCCCCGTGGCCTCCTCCCTACGTGCTTGCCTCTGGGTCCAAATTTCCCTCATGTTTTTAAAGACAGCTGTCCCTGGATTATCACCCTAATTCAGTTTTAATTAATCTTAACTTGATTGTGTCTGCAAAACCTGTATTTCTAAGTAAGGTCACATAACAGGGGCCCAGGGCTAGGATGTCGACCTATCTTTTGTGGGGATACACTTTAGCCCCAATGGAGGGAGAGGAAGTAAGCAAGGAGACTTTGTCTGACTCCCATGCCCCTCTCTAAGAGGCCCTGAGAAAACATCAGTTCTGATTTGGGAGTAGGGAGACTTAATAGCAGTCCTTCCGAAACTAAGGACACTTTCTAGAGGGAGAGGCCAGGGTGGCGTAAGATAATGAGGGACTTTGGACAGGCACAAAGGCAGTGAAGAGAACTGGGTTCAAGAGGGTGGGTCTTTGGGAAATGAAACCATCAGGAAATGGGAGAAGAGAGACTTAATTTATTCTAAATATGGTCAAGGACCCACTCAGTGGAGTCCCAGGAATCCAGAACCAGCTTACTATAACTCATAAGACAGTGTCTGGTAAATAATAGGGACTAAGGGCATCTGAGAAGGGAGAGGAGAAAGGGAAAGATCAGATGTCACCTCTGGTGCAAAACTCCTGTGGTCTCCAGGAATGAGTGGCCTACATCCCACAGATCTGGCATGGGGCTTGTCCAGCTGTGTCTAACTGCTTCTGTCTCCAATCTGCGACTCAGTGGGTTAAGGGCATTTCCGTTCACCATTGCATCCTGGAGCCTAGCACAGAGCCTACTCATAGCAGTAGACACGCAGCAAACACTTGCTGGGGGAGGAGGTGAAGATTATCAGGAACTCTGTCCTAGGGAGGTGATTGGGGCAGAAAGGATTGTAAGTTTGAGATTAATGCAGGGCACAGTGGCTCCCAATTTCAATTGGTCACCTGACTCCTTTTTAAAGTCCTCACATGTCCTACCCCGCAGGGTTGGGTTGAGAGCAAAATAGCCCACCAGTCACCTTTGCTGGGAGGACACAGGTAGGTTAGGGATGGGAGCAGCAGAGCAAGGGAAGAACCACAACACAAGTGCTGACCAGCCATATCAGCATCTCATTGTCTTGAGTCTGCTGACACCACACATCATTCAACTAGGGAGAGCCCTCAGGGTTGGCATATACCCATGGTAGGGTAGATCAGAAAGAAGAATCCAGACGTGTCATTCTGTGACCTGATACAGGGTCTCAGAGACCAGGCTTCAGCCTGGGCAGAACAGTGCCACATCACGGACACACAGAGGGCTGAGGCAATGGCCCATCTTGTCCCCTGGCTCAGCTTCCTCTTCCAACAACCTGTTCAACTGCAGTAGCCTGGTGAAAGAGCTATTGGAGCAGGAATCAGCAGACCCAAGCTTCAAGTCTTTACACACCCATTTCTAGTTGTGTGTCCCCTGTCAAGCTATGACCCTCTCTGGGTCCTAGTTTCCTTACTCACAAATTGGAAACTTGGGGCCCAGTCACCTGAGAAGCACTTTGGAATGTGGAACCATGGAAATGCCATCCGTGTAGTTTTTCATATGCCACAGATGAAAAGGAAGGGAGTCCTTAGCTCGGAGGCCAAATTAGTTTGACCCCAGTCCCAAATATCAATGGGCATCTGTAGGAGATTGTTTTCCTGGTGAGGGACACACCAAATTCCTGCCTCAGAAAAGGGAGAAATGGCATAGTCTGGAGTGTGCCCATGAGTGAACAGAGGGAGACAGACGAAGTGCCTACCAGCTGCCTCCCAGAGCTTTGCATCAAGTCCGAGGCCAGGCTTTCAGCCTGGGCAGAATAGAGCCACATCTCAGACCTGCAGAGAGCCTGAGCTAAGGGCCCGTCTTGTCTTCCCCTGGCTCAGCTTCCTCCTCCACTACCCTGATCAACAGCAGCAGCCTGGTGAAAGCCACTCTGCCCACTTGTCTGCCCCTCACCTGCTGCCTCATCTGGTCTGACCTTCCAGGTAAGTCACTTAGAATCTGAGGTGGTAAAAGTATTTTGAGACAGGGATTAGCAGGTGACGCAGTGGTTAAGGCACTGGAATCCCACATGGCCAACCAACTATGGTTCAAGCCCCAAACCCAGTAGCTTGAAAATCACACTGGGCATGTGTGCCCAAAATCCCAGAAGGAGAATGGAAAAGAAGGAATTGCAGAGTGCCATCCCCCCCCGGGGGAGGGGGGTGATTTCTTAGTTTCCCTTTCACTGTCTCTCTCTCTCTCTGTCTCTGGCAAGTGCACTCACACCCTGTGATAAAAACCTAAAATAAATACATTTAGACAGGCTGTGTTGTCTTAATTGTATGAAAATAGAGTGTTTTTTTAAAAATGATAAACATGAAATTGTGGAAAAGTCTGAGGCAGATTAAGATACTTAAAGATGTCTACATGTTTGTAAAACATTCCTATGGTGTATTCATATTACCAATACACAGGTTTTTTTCCTCACTCGTATCATTTTGGCTTACGCTTATTTTTGTTTTGTTTTGTTTGCCAATTTACTCTCTGGAGTTGGTGTAGAAGCTTAGGTTAGACTTGCAGAGACCCTAACTTCAGGGAATGGGTTTAACAGAAAGTAAGGAATGCTCTCATAGTCAGAGAATTCATTAAAATCCTCTACCCAACCTGCTCCCTGAGTCAGGATTTGCTCATTCTCCCACATCCCATAAAGGCCATGCCACTCTCCTTGAATGCCAACAAGGATGGCATACTCTGCCCTTCTATCATCTAGTTAAAGTGAGTGGAACTCTACCTCACTCCTAAGGTGTTGTCCTCCTGGTTAAACATACCCTGTTCTTTCAATCATTCCTCAATTGGTGTAGGGACAAAATGGGGGTAATGGTACTGTTTGGGGAGCAGAAAGAGCTGGTTTTATACACTGATTCTAGCTAGATATCTTCCACCAAGTCACACACAGTCTTCCTGCGATTCGGCCAGTGTTTCGTAAGGCTGTTATAAAGGCTAAATGAGAGCGCATGTAAAGTGTGTGGTCTGGTGTCTGCCTCAGGTGAATGCTTTGTTTGAGGGTATGTGCCAATATTGCTAAGAGACCACACAGGTTATTTGCAATCACTCCTCCTTCAGAAGAATTCTACATAAAAAAGGAAAGGGTTTGAGATACTTGGGAATGGAAAGAAGGTAGTGTGGCCTAGCCATTGTTGACAGAGAGGGACTTGGAGTCAAGAAGAGAGATTAGACATAGCAGACCAGGAAGAATCTATAAAGTGTTGCTAAAAACGTCTACTTCACAGGGACTGCCATTGTGGGGAACAAATTATACAATGTATACGAAAGTGCTTTGTAGAATAAATGCTCCAGTGCTTCCAGAACACCTGGTACTTTGTCACATTATGTTACAATTTGCCAATGTCCATTTCCCCCTGAAGGCTGTGAGTTCATTGTATGGGAAAATGTGTCTGCCTGTCCACTTCCCTCCTTCCAATGGGGAAGTGCTTCTCCCCCATCCCAAGTGGTTTGAGTGGAACGGTCAATTTCAGCACCCTATCTGCTGTGAGACAGGGTTCTAGCGGCAGTGCTAGGAGTGCCAAACCACCTGTTGCTCTCCCCTGTCCTCCGATTTCCAGGACCTAATTGGCAAAGCCTATTTGAAAGCCAGTTGGCACATGAGTCTGGGGAACAGACTACACACCTCCCAAAGATTCATAGCAGAACAGAGCAGAACGGAGATGGGGTCTGAGAACAAAGGACCACCCCCTCCAGTGTGCTAGGAATTGTTCCAGGCTCCGGAAGCATAGCAGGAAACAAGACAGACCAAAACCCACTCTCAAGCAAATTCCTTCTACAGAGGAAGGGGCAACAATAAAAAAATCAAGCCTATGAAGAGACAAGATAAAGTGGCAGAGCACTTGGTCTCACCTCGGCATCCCTAGAAACTGAGCAGGTGATGAGAATTAACATGCTCTCAGGAACACCTACTGGGGAGTGAGAGAATGTGATGGGAATGTGGGGACCAATTGCTTGGTCAAATACTAGTTTACATGATGCTATAAAGGTATTTTCAGATGTGGTTAGCATCTTGGATCAGTTGACTTTAAGTAAATCAGATTTCCCTATATGGTGTGAGCAGGTCTCACCCAGTTGAAAGGTTTAAGAGCAGATCAATTTTTCCAAAAAGAACACATTTTTTTTTTTCTTCCAGACAACAGAAATTCCAGCTCAAGACTGCAACATCACTTCCAACCCAAAGTGTTGGAAGCCTCCAACCTCTTAACTCGGCAGCCTTGACAATCACAAGTCAATTCCCTAAAGCCAAAGTTTCTGATGGTCGGTCTGCCTTTCATACTGATTCTGCTTCCCCAAGAACCCTGATTGCTACAGAGCAGGGCAAGCAGCAGAGCAAGGGTGTTATTTCAGGTCAGACTTAGCCTGATTCCTGGAGCTCTGGAGTGTAAACTGTACCAGAGTTTGTTCTGCCTTGAGGCGAAGGAGCTTGGCTTTGTATATCCACAACACTCAGTCCCAGGCAATGTTACACAGAAGCTTGTAGGTAAAAGGCTCACCCATATTTGTGCCATTGGGAATTTATTTGTTTGTTTGTTTCTTAAGGCCATTTTAATTTCATGGAGTTACAGATACCGCTGGGAGAAATAAAGGAGTAATGTACAATTTCTTCATTACCCATTAACAAATTAGAAGGAAGTTCATCTATTAGAAAAATTGCTGTTGGTCTTGAGGGATATGGGGCTTGGCTTAAGTACTTAGAAGTTCTGCTTTCAAGTTCCAGGAAGGCTAATTCATTTCATGACCTTAACAAAAAATGGCTTGCTTTCTTTGCCTCCTAGGTATATCAGAGAGCTAGCCAAAACAGTAACTACTGAGTCGTTGGAAAAGTCATGATGCATTTTTGCATACAAAAACATGAAAAAATGCATCATGACTTTTCCAACAATCCAATAGTTCTATTTAACCCAGTTCTCCCAATTACACACCTACATCCCTGCCCTTCACTACCAGGTAAGTGGCACTTCCTCTGGAAGCTTCCCTGCTCTCTCCAAGAAGTTATGCACTTCCTTCTCCATTTGCCCTCAGGGCTCTGCATACCCCTTTATTATTATATGAATGCATTATCCCAGTGTGAACTCTTTACGTTGTAGGTGATCAGACACCCCAGTTCTCTTGGGACTGAGGAGTTTCCTGGGACACTTGACTCTCAATGCTAAAACCAGGATAGATTAGTCATTTTAATTTTCTGTCCCTGACTGATGATGAGTCCTTGGTGCTATGGAACCCCATCCTACTCAGCCTGCTGTTTTTCTTGTACAGTTCTTGCACAAAGCAGATGTTTTATCATTTGGGGGGTTGAGGGCCAAGAAATAAAATTTTCTTTTCTCCACCCAAGTTCAGAACCCACAAAGATAGGCAAACACAAAAGTCAGATATATAGAAATAAAAACACTTTATTAGTGATGAAAACTACAACTGGAGAAGGGGTTTAAATCTTTTAACCAGGGGGCTTCTAATACCTGGTCCTCTTAATTGGAAACATAATCACAATGTCCAGTGGTCCTGCAAGCGTCCAAATATCGAAGCCCATGAAGTAGAGTGAAAAGGATGTTTCTTGCAGGCAGGCAGATCCCAAAGGAAAGAACACGAGACCAAGCTAAGTATGCAGCTGGTCTCCCAAACTGTCTTATTAGGTAAGTCGCTCCTCTTCTGTTCTCAAGGAGGTAGGAAACGGGGAGAGGGAAGTGGAGAGTAGAGAGAAATGTTGCTTCAACCCCCCTCTACAAGAGGGTTCTTTCTGGAAAAAAATCGATCTGTTCCCTCCAAAGCCAGGGAAAGGAGAACCCCAGAAGTATTGATTAAATTGGTGAATGAATGAATCTATAAATAAATACCGCAAATGCTATGCATTCTTCACGTACTGTTTGGTCACTTGTTGGGGGAATCTGGAGCTGTTATAGGTTGGAGGCTGTCCAGTATGACTCTCACCGTGAGGCCTGTCACTAAGTATAGAAAAGATGGGGAATAATGTCGTCAGCGTGGTGTGCACATACTGAGACGCCCCTCAATTGTTCTTTATTTTTTTTTGGAGAGGTTTTTGCTATAGGGCACATGCGTTCTCCAGAAAGACAAAGACAGAGAGACAGAAAGTGAGAAATCACCTCCCAGGGTGGATGGCCACACTGCCATCCCTTCTCCTCCATTCTCCTCTCGGGATCTTGGGCACACATGCACACACATCCGGCATGGGTTTAAACCACTGGATCTGGGACTTGAACCACAGTCAACTACCTGCTCCCATGTAGTCCAGCAACATAGCCATTATGCCAACTGCTGGTTCTTCAATTGTTTGTTTGACTACATGAGAACTTGCCTAAGTAGACTCTCTACCTGACATGGACTTCATCAGCTAAACTTCCAGACTTGCCAGATCCACAGTAAAACATCCTCATTGTCTTTCAGACTTTGTAGCTACTGAGATAAATCTTCCAGTCTCAAAAACAGAATACACACTTGCTAGCTGAAATATTGCATTCGTTGAGGATAGAGAAGTTTGGTCTTGTTGAGCTAATAAAGAGGGTATAAGATGATTCAGTTCAAGAGAAGTTTCTTTAGGGTTTCTGAGTAGAAAGACTACAGTGATTTGAGGCAATGTTAGGGCAGAGAAAACCTAAAGGGCTACTGAAGTCCAGCCCATTCGTCAATGTCCTGGTGCCCTACTCAACCTGAACCTTGTTTCCCAAAGGTAACCAGTAGAACCTAATAGACCAAATACACATACTCTAAACGTTGTTTTTTTTTTTTTTTCTTACTCAGCCAAGTATAAAGTGGCCAAGTTCTCAATTCCACCCACTAAATTCCTATCACAGTTTATCTTGGTTCAGCAAGTGCATAAAAGACTGGAGATGAGGTCCATGCTGGCTCTGAGGAGGCAAGCATTGTGTCCTGGGAGGGGTTGAGTGAAATACCTCTGGAGTCTCTTTGAACCCAAATAGAGCACTGAGAATCACCGGGCTTTAAGTAAGTCTATCCTGGTGCAAATCTTCATTGAGGCAACTTCAACGATGATTTCTCTGATAACACCAAGTCTTCTGTGTTTCCTTGTAGCAGGTGTTTTCTCTTGAGCCTGACATGTGTGGAATATTTTTAAAATAACGGCACAGTGGCTTACAATGTAATATTTGCATTGTGATTATCTATGACAGCCATCTTCGGGATCCTCAGATGTTAATATTGCAGTCCTCTCCCGAGTCATATTTCATACCTCCCCAACACACATCCATCCATGAATGAGATTTCATTATTAAGAATTTCGTTTCTATCATGGATTTTTTTTTCTAACTTAGGCTTCATAGGCAATGAGCTGAGATGACATGATTTATTGCTTCCAGTTTATTGGTCTTGAACTCTTTTGCTTGTGTACTAATTTTACAGCATGCTGAACTTTGGCTTCTTTACCAGCTTCCTTTTAGAAGAAAAACTGCAGTCCTGACACCTTTCACACACACACACCAAAAAAAAAAGAAAGAGAAAAAGAAGAAAGAGAGAGAGAAAGAGAGAGAGAAGAGTGAGAGAGGAAGGAAGGATAGAAAGGGAAAGAAAAAAAAATAAAGGAAAGAGGAAAGAAAAGAAACACACACACAAGTCCCCAGAATGTAAAGGTAAAGCCTTTATCTCAGAAAAAAAGGTTTGCTCAAAATGTTATTATCCTGGGAACCAGCAGCTAGCGTAATGGCTATGTCGCTGGACTCCCACGTAGTCGACCATGGTTCGCGTCCCGGACCCGGTGGCTTAGAACTCACGCCGGGCGTGTGTGCGTACATGCCCAAGATCCCGAGAGGAGAATGGAGGAGAAGGGATTGCGGCGTGACCATCCCCCCTGGGGGGTGATTTCTCCCTTTCTGTCTTTTTATGTCTCTCTCTGTCTGTCTGGCGAGTGTAAGTGCCCTATAGCGAAAATCTCTCAAAAAAAAAAAAAAGTTATTATCCTATCCATGGGATATTGAAAATGGACTGAAGAGAACATCGAACAAATGACTGTATTGGCAGGAAATGAAGCAGGATGATGAACTGCTAGTTAACATCCATGTAAACATCTTTGTATAGAAAACAACTAAGCATGGCCTTAGTAAGCATTAGATTATGCTTAAAACGCACCTACTCATAACAGAAATCTTTCTTACATTCCAATGGAACATGCATACAGCTGTGTATTATTTGTTGTAAATGTGTCCGTGTGTGTGCACATTTTATAGAACTCAGAAAGATCAAGAAAAGAGAGAAAATTAATACTTAATAGTTTATTAGTTTCCCACAGCTGCTGTAACAAATTACCACAAAGTTAGCAGCTTAAGAAAACAAAAATTGGGGACCAATGGGTAGAGCAATGGTTACATTGCTGGACTCCCACGTAGTTGATCATGGTTCGAGTCCCAGACCCAGTGGCTTAAAACTCATGCTGAGTGTAGGTGTGTGCATTACCCAAAATCCCAAGAGGAGAATGGAGGAGAAGGGATTGCAGTGTGGCCATCCCCCGCTTGGAGCGTGATTTCTCACTTTCCGTCTGTCTCTCTCTGTCTTTCCAGTGAGTGCTTGTTCTCACTTTCAGAAAAACAAAAACAAAAACAAAACAAAACAAAACAACAAAACAAAACAAAAAACAAACACTCTCTCTAAAAAAAAAATATCCTCTCACAGTTCTGGAAAATAGAATTCAGAATCAGTATCACTGACTCAAAATCAAGATTTCAATAGAACTGTGTGCCCTCCAAGGGATCCAAGGAATAATCTGTCCTTTGTTTATTCCAGCTTCTACAGCTGACAGCATTCCTTCGCTTATGGACACATCTCCGAGTCTCTTTCTTAGCTCCATCTTCGTGCTACTTCTCTCTGTATGAAATGCTTCTCTGCCTCCTTCTTGTAAATATTTACATCACCACCTCAGGGCCCATTTGGACAATCAGCACAATCACAACTCAAGGTCCCTAATTTAACCATACCTGCAAAGACTTGCTGGTTTTCTTTTGCCCTATAAGGTAACATTCGAAGATTCTAGGATCTGGACAAGGTTAGTTTTTGGAGGGCAATTTTTCACTCCTCCACATTGAACATTTACTCCATGCCATTTCCTGACTTATGTCTGTGTATCTGTATCTCCTCCCATAAGCCTTCTACGAGGAACATGCAGTAACAAAAGACTAGTCTGGGAATCAGGAAACATGAGTCCTTTTACTTAGCAGAACCGGTGACATGACCCTCCTTTTCTGTGCCTAGGAAAGATATCGTTAATTGATTGTAGCACTAGTTTTTGGTGAACCCCTAGACATGACCTCAGAACCCTCAATACAGTGTCCCAGGAAGTTAATGTGAATTGAAACCTGTTTGTCACTCCTGTCTTCAACTCTCAGTTTCTTCATTTGTAAAATGGGATTACTCCCTGCACATCTACCTCTTAGAGATATATAAGGACCAAATAACATAATGGTTGGGAAAATCATTTATGAATGCTAAAGCAGGTAAATAAAGAAGCTATTATGTCCCCAACAGGAACTCAGGGGGAGACTGTCTAGGACAGGGGTCCCCAACCCCCAGGCCATAGACCAGTATTAGTCTGTGACCTATTAAGAACAGACCACACAGCAAGAGGTGAGCAGTGAGTGAGCAAGCAACTGAAGTTTCATCTGTATTTACAGCCAGTCCCCATTGCTCGCAGTATCTCCTGAGCTCTGCCTCTGGTCAGATCAGCAGTGGCATTAGATTCTCAGGAGCACGAGCCCTACTGTGAACTGTGCATGAGAGGGATCTAGATTACATGCTCTCAGAAATCATACCGCCCACTGCACCCCTGTCCATGGAAAAATTGTCTTCCATGAAACTGGTTCCTAGTGCCAAAATGGTTGGGGACTGCTGATCTAGGAGACACCTACCTAGGAAAATAGAGGGATCTCAGTGCAAAGAGATATGATAATGCTTAGGTTCAAGGTAGTGAGCCTACATCTGAACTGTGGTTGATCATTCTCTTTATTCACCCAACAAAATAACATAAGACAATATAAGCTAAGCTAAAAATAATATTGCTAAGCATGTAAACAGTACACTGGTATCTCGTCTGGCTCATAACAGCTTAAAGTCAGGACTGTATCCTTGCCAGGCATCCAAGCACTTTCCCATGTTGTCTGTTCAAATTATACCAGTCCTTCGGGGACTATTGAAAATGCTGCCCTCTGGAAGTCTTCCCTGTGTGATAGAAAGTATTCTTTCCCAACTCTTAAACTCTAATGTCACTTTGCATAGGAATTTTGAAGTTCCCTTAGGATAAGAACAGGTAAGATTCCATTCCTGCCCTCAGAGATATTTTAGGGACTCTTGCCAAAAAGCCTTTAAGTGTGTACTGTAAATCTTCCCTCTAAGATTTCAAAGTGTCTCCTATTTTCTTTCCTACCTCTGGAGACAAAAACTTCTCCCTCAACATTGTAATGATCCCTTAGGTGACAGCTCCTATTGGGGTGCTTTTAGTGGCATCTGGCTCAGTCTTGGTTCTGCTGCAGACTAGCTGAGTGATCCTAACATGCTGTGAAGCTCGGCTTTCTCTTCTATAAAATAAGAATGGACTAGAACACCTGTCCTCCATACTCCTCAGAGTTAATGTTGACAATGACTAAGAATATAGGCTTTGTTGCATATAGATTGGTTCAAATCTGAACTCACTCTCATTCTAGCTGTGTGACCTGGGAAAGTTGGTAAACCTGGCTGAGCCATTTTCTTCCACTTGTAAAATTGAAATGCTAATACTTACTTTCTAGTTCTGTTTGTTAGGGGTAATATGAGGGAATGTTTTAAAAATCTGTGTAAAGATGGGATTAAAGTATCAGTTTATTCCGGTGCAAGAAAAATTTGAAATCCATTTGGAGTGTTTTCATAATACACATTTTCCATGAACTTTTTGAAGACTCCTTGCACACAATGTTTAGTGGAGTACCTGGCATCTGATAAGTGTACAGCAAATGTCTGCAATAGTTACGATTTTAAAGGAACTGCTTTAGTTGGAAGGGATAGTCTTCTCAAACTGGTGGCACAACTAGGCAGGGAAAAGAGTCTGGGACCAGACAGAGAGCCCAGGAACAGGCGTGTGTGAAAGTCCAGGAATGATGGTCTTACGGTCTAACATTCAAGATCAGACAGATTGTATAGGAATAGTTATAATGATAACAATTGATACTTGTGATGGAGTTACCTGATCGCTTGTATGAACAAACTTAGTCAACCCCTCGGCAACGCTATTGATCAGGTTTTATAATAGAGGAAAAGAGGCTCAGAGAGGTGTCGACTGATTTGGCCAAGGTCACATCAATGATTATGGCTTCAAACACAGGCCTGTCTGTTGTTATAGTGCTTGCTCTTGCTCTTCACTACAAGACAAAACTAGCATGTATAAAGTTCTTTGCGCCAAGCTGGGCCAGAGTGAGCTTTTGACACTTGTTATTTCCCGTCCTTAGCATTATTGAAAAGCAAGCGTATGTCTGATACTATGTGCAGGATACTACGCCTGATACTGTGTCTGATATACTACATCTGATACTATGTTAGGGGCCTTGCTGGGGCCAACCACATCAGGGGAGCCTGACGAGGTGAACAGTACACAGAATAGGTAATAATGAGTGTTAAAAGGATGACACTTGGAAGCTTTTTGAGCAAGAGGTGAAACACAAAGTAAAGCCATTCTAGCATATCTGTAATTAGCTAGTAAAATCCTGTTTGAGAATAAAAACCTTCAGTGTCTCTTAGTCTAAGTTTATATTCAAATTCAACCCCTACCCACTCCTACATGGTATGTTGAGAGGAACCAGGCAGGTAGAATCAGCATCACCTCCTACCCTGCCAACACTACCCTCTGAACATGGGCAAGGTAAGAGCAGGTCTGGGAGTGGGAACCGGGTTGTCTCCTAGAGAGTGCAGTGTTTGAAAGTGTATCGCCTTTGCTCACTTCCTCGCAATCAGGGCTCTTGAGCGGATCTCCTCTCTGCAGCAGAGAGAGGTTCCATGTGTTGGTTAGGGAAGCATCTGAATTCAAGTTACAGAAAATAGGTCTCAAAATGCTTTAAACTTTACCTTAACTCATGCCCAGTTACCTCAGGATTAGGAATCAAAAAGGATAATTGAGACTGGGAGTTATGAACTTGTTAAGGATCATCACTGATGCAGCAAAGGACTAGCTGGCATCCAGGGATGTGATGTGAATCAAGGCTGCATGGTCAAAGGAAATAAGAGTTTGTGAGAGAAGACACAGGTGTAAGAGGCCCCACCATCTGAGTAACTTTTCTTTGACTTACAGACGTTCACAGTCTCTTTCAATGCCTTCCCATCATGGTTTTAAGTATCATCATGTCAACGTAGTACCTTTGTGCTAGGAAACAATTCTCTCCCTAATCTCCTCACCTCCATCCCAGTCTCCAGCTGTGTCTCTGAACCTAGACTGACAGACAGAGAGAGTACAGGCAGTGTGGTTATCAGGTACCAGGTGGAGACTCCAACTGTGGTAGGAAGCAAAGATTTGTCCTTAGAAACTAGGAAATACTCAAGTTATAAGGACCAACGTTCAAGGTCAGCTTTCCCTGCATTAAGGTATCAATTCCCTCCTGAGAGTCAAGCAGGAACATGTCTAGCTATAATGCAAGGCATACCGAGAGCCGAATGCTCTAACAGGGGATACGCTGTTTTATAGATGAAGAAACTCGGGCTCAGAGAGGTTAAATGACTTGTCTGATGGTTGCACAACCTGTAAATGACAGTCATTTGTCTTGTCCAGGTCCATGGGCGGGGGTGGGGGAGCAGAGGGGTGAGGAGAGGGAGAAAGATTCATCCTCAATGCTCTGCCACACCCTGCTGCTCTGAAGTTCCAGGAAAGGAAGAAGTAGTCTCACTCCCCTTCTGCCTAGAAAGGCAGTACTTCTGCCCAGCACTTCTGTCCCTTGTGGATTTCCCACCTTGGTACCACTGAACAGTCTATCTGGCATCCCTTTGTAGGGGAGCCCCACCTCACCCTTCAAACCTTTCCTTCCTGTGAATCCTTATGGCTTACCAGGAGGCTGGGTGAAAAGCCCCAGCCCTGGGGCTCACAGGAAAATTTGGGAGTTAAATTCCTAGAGGTATGTAAATTGGTACCTAGGGAGTTAGTAGCAACTATTCAAAGTCTTAATAATATATACTTTAATGCAATAATTCTACTACTAGAAATTGGTCCTGAGGGGCCTAGCAGGTATCATGGTGGTTAAAGCACTGGACTCCCATACAGCCAACCACGGTTCAAATCCTGGACCTGGCAGTTTGCTCTCTCACCACTCCCATCTCTCTATCTCTCTCTGGTGAGCACACAGACCTATAGCAAATTTAAAATAATAATAATAATAATAAATAAAATAAGTAACTCTTAAAGAAAACTGATCCTGAGGAAGTAGTTAAATAAGTGTATAAAAATACAAATGAGCATCAAAAAATAAAAGCAAAACAAAACAAAACATAATAGAGCTCACTAAGGGACTAGGTAAAGATAGCCATTCAATGGAATGCTATGGAATCATCCCAAATTTGTCACCAATTCACATTTATTATTATAAAAATAAAAACATGATAAACAAAAAAATAGGCTGTACATATAATACAATCTCATTCTTTGTAAATAAATTATATTTGTGTGTGTGTGTGTGTATTTATATACAGTGTGAACTTTCCTAATTGGCCTCCAGTCACTTAGTTGACTCACCAGCTGAGTCAACTCTCCCCGTCCCATCTGAAAAGTCTCTAGAACTGAAGGTCTGTTCCATAGAAGGTTCTAGAAGGAAGGCTGTATGCCTTTGCACCTACCCACTTCTGTTCTAACTAGACACCTCATGTGCTTAGAAGGAGAAAGTTATAGAGTGCTCTATGCAGTTATCGTTTATGTCAATTTATTGGCTATTACAATTTCATGGTTACATATTGTCTAAGTTAGAAAAAAAAAGAGTGAAAACTGAAAATAGATATTTACAAATGGAGTTAAATGCTTTGAAGTACAAATGATATTGTACTATGGGTAGGTGAAGTAGCTAGCTATAGAGGATAAGAATGGTATTGTAAAAATTCAAGATTCTCCTCTTGGGATATTTCACAGACGTTTTTAAGTCCTCTTTATTTTTCAAAGAAGCCAAATCAAGAATTTGAATATACTATGATGTCTTCATGAGAAAGAAAGAGGTAGACTCCTTTCAGCAGACTGACTACATAAAAGGCTTGTATTAAAACATGGATATATTTTTAAAGATTTAAAGGATATATATACACATACATATATACATACATACATAAGTGTATATACATATGTATGTGTATATATATATATATATATATAATTATTATCATTTCTTATTTCAACTCAGCTTTTTGTTTAACTCACTAAACACGTGTTTCCATACTACTAGATTCTACATAGGTCTAGACAGTGATATATTTACTCTGATATAGATGTCTATTACTTTTATAATCAGAAAATGTCAAAAAACATCATCAGTTTGAAAATATAAAACAAGAAGAGGAGGAATGAGTTGCGGAGCCTCTCAAACGCTGGAGGAGCACTGCTGACTGGCACGGTTTGGGAGACTTCTTCATGAACCCATAGAGTGATAAGGACTTTGGCTCCTTGGTCCCACACCTAGCAGAGGGCCAGAGACTCAGACTGCAGACATCTCAGTACACGGAATTACTATAGGACGAGGGTATGAGACTTGGACATACTAAGTCTTCAGGAAGGAGAGATGGACATTGCCAGGTGACAACACAAGCTGAGGGGACTATGAGTCAGATCATGATCTGGATGCACGACCCGGGGGAACTATTCTGAGTACTTCAAATTGCTCTGAAACTCTCACAGAGGTTGAAGTGAGGTACCCAAAAATCTGTATTTTTTCTAAATATAATTTTCTTTCCATAAACACTTTCATTTATGACTTAATTATAGAAATATTTGTTGAAAAGCAACTTTCAACTGGAATAAGTAATTATAAAATTTTAATATAGTGTTCAAATTCTTGTGTAAAAAGAAAAACAAAAGAAAACAAAAACAGTTCTTACTCAAATGTCTTTCTACAATGCCCTCTGCTTTGGTGCTGGAAAGGCTGGGATAATCAGACAGGAAACAAAACAAACTCTGGTAGGGTCAAAGCTCTGCCCTTGGAAATAGGATTGCTCCTTGTCTGAGGATATTCTGAGGAGATAGAGTTAGTAACAGCTTAAAGAGAAAAGGGAGGAGAAATCTATGGGGCCACATGGTACTTTAAAAAGTCTAGGGGCAGGTGCCAGCAGGTGGTATGGTGGTTAAGGCACTGGACTCCCACATGACTGACCAGGGTTTGAACCTCGGACCTGGTAGCTTACTTTTTCACTTTCCCTCTTCCTCTCTGGTCAAATTAAATAATACTAATAATGAATAAAATTAAATAAAACAATTTTAAAAAAGAGTCTAGAGGCAACATTGGATTTTTTTAGAGCAGGGGCCACAGGTTTGAATCTAGTTTCATCACTTAGCAGTGTGTGATTTGGGGCCAACTTACTTCATTTCTCTGAATTAGACATAAACATCAAAAAGGCAGTTACCCTTTTACTTTTGTATTCTCAGACATAGTGCTTGGTATACAGAAGGCATTCAGTAAACGCATCGAATAGATGAACAACTAAAGGCACTTAATACATTCTAAGTGCTAATAAGTATGTAGTTTCTATGCCTCCTCCTTTCCAGTCCACTTTTTTAACATTTCATTGTAAAATAATGAACTCACAAGAAATTGCCAAATAATATAGAGAAGTCCCACGTACCCATCACACAGCTACCCACAGTAGTGACCTCTCGCGTACCTCAAAAGCATCACCAATCAATCGGTACAATGCAGTTTGCCGTGCACTCATTTCCTCAATGCCCTCTCTATATGCACTCATTTTTTTTGCATGTTTTTAAGTGTGTATAGATTGGTACAGAGCCATAGCAAGACGTGGAACTATCTGTGACCACAAAGGAAATGATCCGAGCCACCTCCTTATAGTCACGCCCCTCCTCTTGGTTCCCTAGCCCCAGGCAACCACTTACTTCTTCCCCATCTCCATAGTTTTGTCGTCTGGAGAACGTTTTATAAATGGAATCATATAACTATAATCAAATCAAATCAAATCATCATAATTATTTTTATTTTTTTACAGTCAATCACCATGTATCATTACAGTATGCCAAATGAATTTTTCCATCATGAATACATTGCCTATCTGTCCAGTCAAAGACATTACCATACATCATCAACAGATTTCTTCCCATTTTGGGTCCCTTAAATGTTTTGAGTCTTTCTTCTTCCTCTTGACTCCTTCCTTCTTACTCTTCCCCATTTTCCACTCTCCTCCTCCCACTGTCTCCAGTATCATCATGGCTCTCTATGCTTTTATACCTTCCAACCATTCAATTTCTGCCATAGAGTGCCCATATTCAGTATCCATTGAATGGGGACATGCAAAGCCTATCTTTTGTAGTCTTGCTTGCTTCCCTTAGAAGTAAATCTTTCATATTTGTCCACTTCCTATTAATGCCAGGGTTTCACTGTTTTTTTTTCCCCTTAATTTATTTATTTTTAAAATTTTTTATGGCTGAGTAGTATTTGGTAGTGTATATTTTCCATACTTTTTCAATCCATTCATCTGTTCATGGACATTTGGGTATAATCACTTTTTGAGATCGTTTTTTCCACTCAGCACAATACTTTTAAGATTAATCCAAGATATTTTATATATCGATAATTCATTCCTATTTATTGCTGGGTAGTATTTCATGGTATGGATGTACCACAGCTTGTGTAACCTTCACTCATTGAGGGACATTTGGATTGTTTCCAGTTTCCAACTATTACAAAAAAATCTGTTCTAAACATTTATGTATGGGATTTCATGTGAATATCACTTTTCATTTCTCTGAGAAAAATACCCAGAATTGTGATTGCTGGGTCATATCATAAATGTGTCTTTAACGTTTTAAGGAATTGTCTGGGGACCAGATGGTGGCACAGTGGTGCAATGGACACGCTGTGAGGCAATCCCATGTGGAAGGTTCCCAGTTCAAGTTCAAAGACTTCCCTAAGGATGATGGGAACACACATGCCCATGGTCCAGGTCTGGCTGAAAGCTAGGGTGGATCAGTGTCAGAACCCTATTGGGGAACTTCGAGGGAGGACTGCCCGCCTTAGCTTCAGCCCCGGGACCCCCAAGCCAGACAACCCTCTTTCAGCCAGGTACACTTTTTTTTTCCTTTCTTTTTCTGTCCCCTTACCCACGTCTTTCATTTGTAAATTTTTCTCTTCTGATTAACACAGAGGAACGCCCTCTGTCCTACCACACCACACTCCCGTCTTTAGACCCCCGGCGAACTCGCGCGCCGTGCTTTTTCTTTATTCTACGTATTATTTTCTTCCCACTTATTCAGTCCTCACTTCCTTTATCTACACCATCCCTGGCTGTCTAGATAGGTCTATAATTACAATTCTGAAACATTCTAGCATTTTAAGACTCTCTAGAATCCGCCCTTTCACTGAAACACCTGCGAAGAAGGAGATACATTTCTTTGTACACCTGAAGAGAATACTTTTTCTTGGATTACATTACTAAACACAATTGAAGAGAGACTTTGGCTGTCTCCATTCCACATCAGAAAGGAAACACACTTGCTCCTACTTGAAGAAACGTTCTCATAAAAAGTTTTTCTAAGGGAACACATCTCCCAATGGTTAGAAGTAGAAGAACCTCAGGCCTGAATAAAGCAGGAAATATGTCTCCATCAAAGGAACATAGTAACTCCCTTCCTTTTCTTGAAAAAATAGAGGCCGTTACCAAAATGTCCCAGATAGAGTTTAGAACATTCATGTTGAACAAGTACTATGAGCTGGAACAGAAAAGAGACAATGAACTACAGGAGATGAGAAAGTCCTTCAACGATATGAAGGAAGAAATGCTAAGGAAGAATAAGACAGAACTATTAGAGGTGAAGTCTGAAATACAGGAAATCAAAAACTCTCTCAAAAGTATTAAAAGTCGATTAGACCATGCTGAAGGTCGAATCTCTGATGTAGAAGATAAAACTTCTGACCTAGAGAAAACCACCAAAAAGATAGAGAAAATAACAAAAAAAATGAAGATAACATA
>NW_006203589.1:104419-113653 GCF_000334495.1 Tupaia belangeri chinensis | reverse complement strand
CCCGGGCTTGTAAAAGGAAGTGGATGAATATGGAAGACATACTGCTGAGTGCAGCAAGCCATGCTGTGAAGGAGAGACATTGTATGTCCCCACTTAATATATACCAAGTGTCTGTACTCTAAAAAAAAATCTGTCTATCTATCTATCTATCTATTAAACCATACTGCTTCTGTTGTTATAGAGTTATAAAATTATACAAAATTATAAGACATATTTTGAACATTATCTTTAAAATTCAGTATTTTGAAAATTTGAAAGTTGTTTGTAAACTGTCAAGAATTATGGAGTATGAGCTAAAATTTTTTGCTATGTAAAGTAAATGTTTGTGGAAAAATGTAAAAATAAATAAATGAAAGAAAAAATAAAGAAAGAAATAAATAAAAAAGAAAAAATATTCAAAAGATTAAAAAAAAGAACCCTAATGGGGGATCTGTCTCTGTCTCTCTGTCTCTCTCTAAACAAACAAACAAACAAGCTTAAACAAGAAAAAGGTTGCCAGATGGATTTTCAGAGTGACTGTAACAGCTTCCATGCTCACCAAGAACATATCCAGTTCCTCCTCATCTTTGCTAGCATTTGTTTCATCACTATTTTTTATTTTGGTTAGCTTTAAAAGTATGTAGTGGTATCTCTTAAATTTACATTTCCTTAATAACTAGTTAGGTAGAATATCTTTTCATGTGTGTTTGTCAACTGTATACCTTTAGTAAAGAAATCTTTCACCCAAGTCTTTGCTCATTTTCTAATTAGATTGTTGACTCAGTTTAGAATTCCATATTCAGAAGAGTCCTTTATTAGACATGTGATTTGCAAGTGTTTTCTCTCAGTACCTTTTATTTCATCCTCTTAAGTGAGTCTTTCACAGAGCAAAAGTTTTCAACTATAATGAAGTTAAATAAATTCATTTTTCCTTTCTGGATTGTGCTTTCAGAGCTATGACTAAGAACACTTACCTTAACTATTTTTTGGTAAGGTTTTTGCCATACAGTGCATGCATTCACCAGAGACAGAGAAAGGAAAAGTGAGAAATTAGCCTCCAAGGGAGATGGCCATGCTGTGATCCCTTCTCCCCCTGTCTTCTCATGGGATTTGGGGGATGCGTGTGCAGATGCTTGGCATGACTTTCAAGCCACCAAGTCCAGGACTCGAACCATAGTTGGCCATGTGAGAGTCCAACACCTCAGTCACCATGTCACCTGTTGGCCCACTTCTCCTAACTTTAGATGACATTGTTCTTCTCATCTATGAATTTTATGGTTTTAATTTAGATTTATTATCTATTTTGAGTTCATGTACAAGGAGTGCAAGATGATAGGTCAAGGCTCATATTATTGACTACCAATGTTCTGTCTGCCTGTTTCTGTCAAGAGAGAGAACAATATCCGATTCTACAGGAATCACAGAAGTTAAGATAGGGAAGTGGCCTGTCTGTACATCCCCCTGCAAGAAATTAGTTACTCCCCCACATGTATCTAGAATGAGCTTAACACTGTAGAAGCCAAACATCTCGCCTGTGAGCCTTTCTTCTGTAATCATATTGTACAACCAAACACTTCATATTAGACCTTCTAGAAACTCTGCCTCTTGCATCACAGTCTAGAGTGAGTTTCTGTTTGAAGCAAGAAGTGAACACTGGAAATTTCTGTTACATGTGATAATATAGGATTTAAGAGTAGGGGAGGGTGTCTCTATAGAATCATAGTCTCTAGGTGGAAAGGACCCAAAGCAGGAGTCCCTTCTATAGTCTCTGCAAAAAAAGGCAGTCTTTTATTAAACAACATATCGTATGTTGTATAACTACTGTCAGGAACTAGGAAGTGAAGAGGAAAGTAAACAAAGCAGACCTGGTCCGTATGGAGGGGAGGTGGAGTACATGTCATTTATGGACACACATGCAATACTATTTGCCAAAAGCTAGTGATAGAATGATGCAGGAATATAGGGCAAGGACACCTAATGCAGACTTGAGGACTCCAGGAATGCTTCCTAGAAGAAGTGTTACTGAACCAGAAATGTAACAGGTTGATAGCAGAAAGCTGGGTGGAGTGGAGTGGGTAGGGTGGGGAAATAGTAAGAAGAGCCTTCCAGTCAGAAGAAAACAGCGTGTGCAAAGGCCCAGAGGTGAAAGTGAGCATGGTGGGATATGGAATCTAAAATATTCAGAATTGCTGGTGTTTAAGATGCAAGAAGAAAGGACAGGGATGAGATTGGCCAGATCAGGCCACGAAGGAACTTGAAGATCACAGAGTTCATCCATTTTATGAAGACACCAAGAATATACTGGAGAACTTTGAGTGAGAGTATTACAGATACAGGGGCCAGCAGGTGGAGTGGTGGCTAAGGTGCTGGACTCCCACATGGCCAGCTGAGGTTAGAGTTCCAGATCTGGTGGCTTGAAAATCACACAGGGCATGTATGTGTGTATGCCTAAACTTTCCAGGAGGAGAATGGAGAAGAGATTGTAGCCATGTTGGGGGTGATTTCTCACTTTCCCTTTCACTGTCTCTCTAGTGAATACACACAACCTGTGGCAAAAACAAAAAAATTTTAAAAACTAAAAAAAATAAATAACAGAGTATTTTAGATCCAGGTTTGTGTTTTAGAAGTCTCCTTCTGGCAAAATGGCAGCAGATTCGTGGGAATCTAGGTTGGCAGGCTGGGGCACTGGTTAGGAGACTGTTGCCAGAAATGATGGAACCAGAATCGGGGCAGTGGAGGAGGAAAATGGTTGATGTCTTCACAATGGGGTAGAATTCAAGGCTTAAGGATAGAACAAGGTTTTGAAGATTGCTGAGAGAGTCATGCAGCGAAATGGAAGAATTGAAGGGCTGTATTGAAGGAACATTTGAGGGAGGAATCTTTGCTTAAACATTCCTAGTGAGCAAAAGCAGCTTATTCCTTTCTTCTTGCAACTTTCCCATGTTTGATTGTCCTGCTTGAGCAAAACTCTGGTTCCTATAACTGCACTGCCTTAGTCCAGCTTTGGCCCTAAGGGGATGGCACAGAATCGGTCCGTCTCTGCTGTGGAGCAGCCCTTCAACATTCTTAAAGACATGGGTCCCCTTCTTTCAAGCTTTCTTTTCTCCAACTTATAAACCCCAAATTCCTATAGCTACTTCCCTTTTAGCATGGCTTCCTGAGCCTTTCTTTTCCCAAGAACCCTTCCACCTTCCATCTTCTACTTTCAATTTAGTCATGTGGTCTGTGAACACTGGATAGACTCTGACCAAGCAGAGTAAGCATTTCTGTCTGGTGCTTGGATTTCAGTCCCAGTATTCATGTACACTTTGCCCTTGACTGGGAAGCTACCTTCCTTCTCTGAGCATCGAGCCAATCAACATCTTCCAATAAAATCTGTGGTCACCCTGGGCATTGTTGACAGACCTAGGCCCGGAGTTTGAGCTACGGAAACAGGTTTGACAAGATCTCACTGACTCACCTCAACAGTAGGCAAGCTGGGTTTGGGAGCATGTGACCAAGCCTCACCAGGGAATCCACTCCCTGCTCTTTTTCCTCAGGTGAATCAAGGTGCCAGAAAGTATGTGTGTGGCTTGGTTTGGCAGGTGCCAGATGGGGACCAAACAGAAGAAAGACATTGGTTCTTCTTTCAAGAACCAATCAGAGCACAGAGACTGTATATGTGAATATGGAGAAAAATGCTGCAAAACTAGATTGAAACCAAATTGGCATGCCAGCTACAGAAGACGTACTCTTCTGTAGACCAGGAGTCACCAAGATGTCCCACATCAGAAAAAGAGATGATTAAAGTGGTAGGTGGTTTAGTTTCTGGGTCTGGTAAAGCTAGATAGATGAATCCTACACTCTATTGTACTCAGAACAGAGTCCCATAATGTCAGGGAGGGTGAAATCCTTCCAGAAAGGAGTCCAGGGAATTCTGAAAGGTACTCGACTCACTTTCAGGTGATTTTTCCAATAGCTCTTTCTAAGGGGATGAGGACAAGGAGAAGAGTAAACTATTCAAATTAGTGATCTGTGAAGTGCTTTGAGTAATAACAGATCTACTGGAATCTGGAAGCTGCTGAGTACATAATTTGCAGGCCCCTTCTTCACAAATTATTAAAAATGTCAAGATGGCAACATAAAGCCAAATTGCCCCTACATGCTCATGATACTGGCCATGTCTAGGGGTAAAGATGAGGTCAGTTTCCTTCTTAAAAAAAAAAAAAAGAAAAGAAAAGAAAAGAAACAAAAGAGGGGCCAGCAAATGGCATAATGGTTATATGGCTGGACTCCCACGTAGTCAACCACGGTTCGAGTCCCAGGCCCAGCAGCTTAAAATTCACGCCAGGTGCATGCTTGTGCACTCCGAAATTCCCAAGAGGAGAATGGAGTAGAATGGATTGCAGTACGATCATCTCCTCCACCCCCTGACAGGGGGATGATTTCTCACTTCCCTTCTCTTTGTCTCTCTCTGTCTCTCCAGTGAGGTCATGCACCCTATTACAAAAATCTCTCAAAAAAATAATAAAAAGATGAGGGCGTGTTCTCACCCAAATGTTCACAGTGGGTCTGCAAGGGGCTTCTACACTCTTAAGGCTCAAAGAAAGTAATTTCCCACTCTGCCTGGGCTGGTGGTAGGCAGTATTCCAGCTCACACAGTCAGCTTATCACTATCAATCTCATGAGAAGAATAATAGGTAAGGGGTGGGAAATATGAGCCCCAACCCTGATTTTTCAGAACTGATATGAGCCACTTAACTTTTGGGTCTTATTTTTCTGGCTTATATTAAGTGTTTAATGAGGGTTGTTTCTATTCCTTTCCACAAAAAGGTCCAGTTCTAGACCCTACAAGTCTTTTACTGGACACTGGTTCCAATGACAGACCTTTGTTTGCAAAAAGAACTCCATAAAATGTTTTGCAACTCAGAGCAAATTCAAGATAAATTTCCCCCCCCCCCAATACCTCCCTATTTCACCAGAAAAGTCATCTTTGGCCTATCTCTGAAATAAGTATTTGAAGAGACTTCAAGTCTATTCTTAGCTATTCTGCCAACTACCCATAGACCTTTGGGCAACTGACTTCCTCTTTGTGCCTTAGTTTATTCTTCTGTAAAATGTGAGAATTGGAGTAAGACATCTCTAAAGTCCCTTTCAGTTCTAACTTATGCATCTCTTTGAGTCTATGAATTAACCAGTTCAGCATTTGGCATCATGTGATGTTGGGACAAACTTAACTATCTCAATAGAAGGTAAGCTCTCTGAGGTCAAGAAAAGTATGTAGTCCATCTCTGAATCTCCAGTCCTTGGTACAGTACCTCTCACTCAATTAAGAGTTGACTGGAGGGGCCGGCAGGTGAAGTGGTGGTTAAGATGCTGGACTCCCACATGGCCAACCATGGTTTGTGTCTGAGACCTGGCAGCTTGCTTTCTCACTTTCCCTTTCTCTCTTTGGTCTGACAATGAAATAATAATAAATAAAATAAAATAAAATAAATAATTTTTTAAAAAGTTGATTGGATGAAGCTATTAAAGGATGGACAAGGTCTCTGAGAGAGAAACTTAAAACAAATCAGCCAAGGAATTGAAAACAAAGATGCACGCGGAAGCAAGGCCCAAAAGGAAGAAAGAGAATCAGGGCAACATTATATCAAGGAAGATTGAGAACTGGATGCTCATACAAAGCTAACAAGAAAATATTAAGATTAAAAAATAATAATAAGATTTCATAATGAAATCATTAGTGACCTCTGAGAGAAATCAAGTTACCAAAAGTTAAGAAATGGATAAATGAAGGTTAGCAGGTGGCATAGTGGTTAAGAGCACTGAACTCCCACGTGGCCAACTACGGTTTGAGTCCTGGACCTGATGGCCTTCTCTCTCTCTCTCTCTCTCTCTCTCTCTCTCTCTGACTCTGTCCTCCTCTGGTCTAAATAAATAAATAAAGTTAAATAAAACTAATTCTTAAAAAATGGATAAATAGTAAAGAAGTGTGGGCAAAAGGCAAAGCATTAATGGGACAAAGAAATGTGGTATTGTCTGTTGAAGGTATTTTATAGTTTAATCAACTGGACTAGGGAGAAATGTTCACATATTGAAATATTCACTTTGTAAGCTAAAAAAGGTAATTGAATGTATAAAAAAGAAATTAAAAAATTAAAAAAAGAAAAAATATATAAAATAATTTTGCATCAAAAAAAGGCAAGAAATTTGATGGAATGAAAATAAGATAAGAAAGTCACTAAGCACATCAAAATCAGAAGAATCATTGCTTGTTTCTTGATTTCTTTAAGAGAAAGAGACCCAAAACATCTGTTAACAAAAAGGAAGAAGTGAGGAATGGAAAGACTAATGATGTTATAGAGGTGGAGAGAAGGAAATAATGGACTTATATCCTAGAAGAGTCGGGAGATAAATGGGACCGGGGGCATAATTCATTCTCCCCCTAAACTCTGCAAATATAACAAGTGTTGTATAGGAAATCCAAACATAAGGGGATGGGTAAAGGTGATTTTTGTGGTCCTCCCATATCAATCCTGAGACCACCATGTCCATGCATTCTTATTGTGCCAGATGGCCCACAAGGAAATGATGACGATGTGAAGAACATCTCTGAAGTATAGTTTAGTGCCTGTAGCATAGCCCAACATAACAACCCTAGTGACTTACTGGAGAGAAAATGAGTCTCTTGAGACATACTCGACCATTTTTTAATCAGGTACAAGGAGAGAAAGGGGCATAGTGGAAAAGTGCTAGATCAGGAGCCAGAACTTCAGATCTAGTCTCTCCTTGTAATTCCTTATGTGCTCGTGGGAACATCCTCTTTTCTCTATGAGTTGCTGTTTTCCTTGAAAAAGTAGAATTTTGAAATAGGTGACTGATTCATTTCTACATGCTCTGACTCTTGAGTGTTAGAGTCTTCCTGAGCGACTCTCATCTCTGAGATTCTGGGGAAGCTCTGTGCTTAATGTAACCACTGAGGAACGAGGAGCAGAACAGGTCTCCTAAGGGTGGAGCAAATGAGCCCTTCTTGCCAATTCTCACTTATGTCATGGGAGAGCTCATGGTAATGGTATCAGCTCCAACAGGAAAACCCACATGCTTGTCAATGAAATTGTGGATCCTCCCTCTTGGGCTGTGGCATCAGCATGACTAAATCATGTTTGGCGAGGGGTGGGGGGAAGCCCATGTGGTTGTGTGCTGATGACACTGATGCAACTTGGTATTGCCTTAGGGGACTGAGTTCCTGACTCAATTCCAAGTTCAAAGGTCATAACTTGGTTTGCTCTTTGTCAACCAGTCTCCACACAGGATTAAAGGGAGGTGGATGTATCTTTGTCATTAATACATCATGACAAATTAGCCATTCACTAATTTCCTGAAAATGTGCATTGAGCAACTTCTATATACTTAAAGTATATGTGTATTGGGTGGATGAAAGGATGAATGGTGGGTAGAAGGATAGACAGATAGACAGGTGAGAAGATGAATGGATGGATGGATAATGGATGAGGAAGATTATCAGGAGGGAGCTTGACAATGACCTAAAAGACCCAGGATCTAGTCCACAACATCATCTATAAGCTAGGTATATGAGCAAAGACTTTTTAAGCTACAAGTTGACAGATTCTTAAATCAAAGGGGCTTCAGGGAAATAACAAAGAAATGTATTGACTAATGTATCTGAAAAATGATCGAGAGTTTGCAAAGGTCCCTCTTTATCTTGTAGCCCTAGTTTCTCCCATAGTAGCTTCATTCTTAGGCACTCCCCTACCCAGAAGCTAGGTGCACAACTAGCTACATTATTCTAGCTTTGCAATCCCAAAGGAAGGATTGTCATTCTGCCATGAGTTCTAGAAAAGTCCACAAGAGAGTTCTCACTGGTCCAGCCTGGGTCATGTGCTCATCCGTAAACAAATCCTGTGTCCAGGAAGGTGCAGTGCTCTGATTAGCTGGATCTGTAATGGGATCCACCAAGTCCAGAAGTGATGTCATTTGTAATAAAACCTATGGACTGAGAGTGAGGTCAGGGTAAAATTTCCAGAAGAGAAAGGAAGGGATGTTGGGCAGGGAAAAACTTCAGGTGGTTTCTCACTGAGTAACAACAAGGCAGTCTTTTTGTCACTTGAAATCTCTCAGTTCTCTCTCCCAGTCATCCTCACTGCACAGGCTTCTTGTGACATGAAAGCCCTTGGATGAAGTAGGGTATTGTTCTTTTGACTCGTCCCTTATTCAGCTCTCACCATGGCTCTTCCTCCCACTTGAAGCCTTCCCTAACATTTGGCCTCCAGAGACCTCCCTTTTCTGACTTATGTCACTGAGCTTTTCATGCCATCCAACCTGACAATTAATCATTAGCTATATCTGGAGCAGAGAAGAACCAGACCTTCGTCAGGCCCAACAGGAAATACTGAATGAATAAGGCCCTCTCTCTCCACATGGGTAATGCCCAGTTTAATGAGTTACACACATCCTTTTTGTGCTGGTTTCTAATTGCTCTCTGCATAAGTCTAATCTCCAGAACAAAACTACCAGTTCCTCAGGGGAGAGGCTGTTCTCATCCTTCTCTTATGTCACTCACATCCCTGTAGGCTTTTTCATCTAGAGAACCAGTCAAGGGGACAAGGGCCGCTGGAGTCTCCATCAGTGATGATTGGAAGCCCTACCCATAGGTTGCAGCCTACTTGCTAAAGGTAGAACACTCTTCCTCTCAGCAGGTAGAACACTCTTCTTCCTTGTTGCCTGGAACCATCTGCCTTGCTTCCACATTGTATCACCCTAGGACCCTCAGTCACCACACCACAGCATTGTACCCCACCCCCAGCTTAGCAATGACATTTGTGTTTGGCTACTAAAGTCACTGAAGTGTCATTCTAGCAGGAGTTCTAGAAGTCTGCAAGAAGGTCTCACTGGTCACTTGGGTCATGTGCTCATCTCTGAACAAATCCTATGGCCAGGCAGGTGCAGTACTCTGATTGGCTGAGTCGGTCCCAGGGCTGTCTACAAAGTCATTTGTAATAAAACCTATGAAGTGAGAGTGATGTCGGAGTGGCATTCCCAGAAGAGAAAGGAATGAATGCTCGGTGGGGAAGAACCTCACACAGCCAGGACTGTGTGGCCCTGGCTGTCCTCTGGATCTAGCCCTCTCCAAGCTGAGGAAGGGAAATATTCTCTTCTGGCCTGTTTCAGACCACCTTGCAAGACCAAAAACAAGGTGCTGTCTTCATCCTCTATTCTTTTACTTAGCAAATATGAGCATCCAATGAAAATACTAGG
>NW_006203589.1:80822-103873 GCF_000334495.1 Tupaia belangeri chinensis | reverse complement strand
GGGAAAGACTGGTGGAGAGGCAGCAGAGGGCTGTCCTCCAGGAGCTCATAGATTACCTAGAAAGACTGTTGGTCACTCACTCAACCCCAGAAAAGTGAAGCTTCTCAGGTTCCATAGTGCACCCCTCTATCCATTTATTAGACAAGGATGATAGGAACTTAGTGCTAGCACCCTGGGTGCCTTGGTGCAGGGGTGTAGAGAGGGGAAGAGAAGGGTGGGCCCCATGATGAGCTGCTCGAAATGATCTATGTCATTTGTCAATCATTTCTCTGGACTTAGTATATGTCCCCAGACTTACTCTCCTTCCACCTACGACCAGGGAGGTATTAGGGCAGCCATGAGCCACATGCTAGGACATCTTAGTCTTGGCTTCAGACATTTCTTTAAGGCAGCCAATCAGGGATCTCCTAGGAGATTCCTGTGGCCCTTATGCTTACACCATGTGCCCTAATCTGCAATGGGTACACTTGAAACCCTCATTTCACTAATATCCTTCACCTTACACAGCCCAGGTCTGTATACTGGAGACCAGCTCAAAGGACAGCTGAGGACTGAATGAAACAATGCAGAAGGAATTGAACTGAGAAAAATGGAATGATCCCCTCCTAGGCACTCAGGCAAAAGCTGATTTTTTAGAAAGCAGAGCATTTGCCGCTTCATCTCCTCTTTGCTGAGTATCCCATGAACTGCCGAAGGTGAGCATCTCCTTGGCTTGTTTCTGCTTTTCTCTCCTTTGAACTCAGAGGTAAAATTTCTCCCAGGATCTCAGCCACTTTCTCTCTCTCCCATCTCTTCTTTCTGACATCAAAATCAGTCTCTGCCTTTCATATGCACACAAGGAGGGGGTGGGACTCAGCTAATGAATGTTTGAGAAGTCCTTTGAGATCTCGGATGAAAGGCACCTTATAAAATACAATTAAAAATAATAGGGGTAATTACTAGCTGGGCCAGTCCTTGTAGGATAATTAGAGTTTTCCTCTGGCAGGTTCTGATTTCACGCAGAAATACATGAGTTGAAAATGCAAAATTGATTTGAGATTTCGGAGCCACTGGTATGCTCCCCCCTTTCCAGGATCATGTACCTGAGTCTCTTCTCAAATCTGAGGAGCATCTGAGCAGGCCAGAAATGAAAAGGGTATGTCCGCTCCCCTTGGAAGAAGCCACTGATGCCCAGAGAGGTGGTGTGAGGGGCTCAAATCTGCACAGCAAGTGTGGCTGTGGTCACAGCTCTGGAGGCCTCATCTCCAGATGCCCCAGTTCCGGGGCTCCTGTCCACCACTTCTAATCAGCAATGCACCTCATCTAATCTCTGCACACTAGTGACCTTCTACTGCACAGCTGAGTATGGGACTATACATCACACAAAGTTGAATTCAATCCCAGCGCTAACATGCACAAAAGCCAGTAGCCGATGAGTAAACTCAGTGTCTTCATGTGTAAAATGAGACTATCTGCTCGTAGGGTTGTGGTGAAAAGCCAAAGAGCAATACGCTTGCTATGGAGCACGTGTCCACTCAGGTTCTAGGTCGATCTACAGTTCTTGCTGTATACAGCTATGTGCAGTCTGCATTATCAAGGTAGCTTTATGGGTTGGCACCTACTATGTGCTAAGCACTGTGCGAAACTCCCCAGTACTCTATCTCATTTAATTGTCACCATGTCCCCTTAAGGTCAGCCACATGAAACTGAGGTGCTGGTGGGATCACTAACTTGTCCACAGTCTGAGGTTCTGGTAGGTTTGCTAGCTTGTCAGCATGTCCAAGAGGAGGCAGGACTTGAACCAGTGCTCTTGGCCACTTCGTGGCACTGCCTTCCCATGTGAAAAGCTGTACACCTTGTTGTAACCACAATGGAGCCTGCAAAGGATCTTCTACTGTGATACAGGAGAGGAGTAATAGAGGAAGACAGGGAATTATAGTCTAAGATAATCTATCACAGCCTTTTTGCCTTCATGTTATGAAAATTAAACTCTTCTCTCTATGTAAGATTTTATTATTCTGAGTGGCTGCATTGATGACAGAAGTTAAATGATGTCCCCTGAGAAGGGCAGCCAGTACCTGAATTTAGAATGAAGACATCTGGATGCAGGTCTTGGATCTGCTCCTTAGAAACCATGTGTCTTTGTTCGAGAGCCTTTGTCTCCCTGTCTCTGGCACTCTCATGTCCCTTCCTCTCAGGGATGACACTCCTGACCTTACCCCTCATGTGTGGGCTTCAGAGGCTTACACGGGAGTGACTGGAGCTTGGTGCAACTTCATCAGTTGCAACATATGTAAGTCATTACTGTTATCAGTCGTTACTTCTAAGATTTCTAGTATGAAAAATGAAGTGGTCTGTGGACTTTAGGGACAAAGGCTCAGCACACTTGGCAGGCCAGGGACAAATCACATGATTTGTTTTCAAAAGACATTCAAGAGCATTCAGGGCTCTGAGCCCAGACTATTGGGTTGGAAGAGGGCGTTTTAGGGGACCAGCCCTTTGAAATTCAATTGCAAATCACAATGGGTTCCAATTATTTCAGGGTGTCAATTTGTTTTTCCCAGCTGAGAACCAAGATCAGAACTGATATGTCACATTCTCTACCTCCGTGTATGACAGGCCATGGGTGAGGGAGGCAAGGAGGGAAGAAATGAATCCAAGAGTTGTTCATCATCCCATGATGATTTTCTATCAACCGAGGCTTTTCCACATACCCCCTACAACTGGATTGTATAGGCATGTATTCCTTGGGACTACTCTGCTCAGAATGATGACTGAGTTATCCCCGCTAGGGCCAACCGAGAGAATGGTAGTGGCTGTGACAATCAGAGCCACTCTCTGCCAGACCCGTCACACAACGATTTCTTTGGGCCTTCTGAAGAGATGGTCATCCAACACCTTCCCCAGTGGGCACTCATACCCTCACATTGTGAGACACTTGCTCAAAATTGTTCCAGATCTCCAGCTACCATTGATCTCGAAGTAATTCTTACCCACAGCTCAAGGGTCTGCCCTCTGGAGCCACAAGGTCATGCATAGCCCATTCTGTCCCCACCGGTAACGTGTCAACCCAGAGACAGCCCTTCCCAAGACTAAATCCCTTATGTTAGATGGATACATTGGTACCACTGAAAATGCATAACTTTAGCATTGGAAAGGCTTGAGTTCAAATCCCATTAGCGGTGTGATTCATTAACTGTGTAATTTACTTGTGAAATTTGCTGAACTTTTCTGAACCTTAGTGTACTTATCTTTAAAACAAATGCCTTCCTGGGTTGTTGTATGGATCTAACAAATAGAAAGTGTTTACACATAGCATTCAACAAACAATGGGTTTTATATGAAACTAGTTATTCCTTTTTTAAAACATTGACTGAGTGCTTACTTTGTGTCAGGTGTTTTACAACAGAATAGAGGAGGAAAAAGAGAATGGGCCTTGGTGTCATAAAAAATTGCATTCTAATCCAAATCAACCCCACAACCTTGGCCACTGATTGACTAAACTTCCCTGAGCCTCACTTGTCTCATCTCTGTGCAGGGATGTTGTACAGTTTAAATGAGATGATGCCCATAGAGCAAAAAGCCCAATGGTTCAGTGTGAGCACTCAAAAAGTTGCCATCATACTGGGAGATGCTGAAGATATAATGAAGTTAATGCAAGACGAAGCTCAAGAACAACAAAATATTTTAAGTGGAATTTAAAGTACTCTTATTGTTTTAAAGAATTATTTTTTTTGAGTTAATGCAAGACGAAGCTCAAGAACAACAAAATATTTTAAGTGGAATTTAAAGTACTCTTATTGTTTTAAAGAATTATTTTATTTGGCTAATTATTTCTTTATTTCAATTTGACTAGAGAGGGACAGAGCAAGAAGGAAAGAAAGAGAGAAAGCGAGAAAGCAAGCCACCAGGTCCGGGACTCGAACCATGGTTGGCCATGTGGGAATCCAGCGCCCTCAACCACCATGCCACCTGCCGGCTCCAAAATACTCTTATTTATAAATTTCATTGTTCCTAACACTGGATTCTGGACTGTTTCCTTTGGCTTACTTTCTGGGAAAAAAGACTCTGGAGTATAGAGAAACAAGGTCCTGTCCCTTTAGCTTCATTGAGTTGTGAAACCTTTGGGTGTGTTTTACATAAGGATGAAAACTGCACCCATCAGACAGGCACACACCTGGCCAGAAAAGAGCCTCATCATGTCTCTAGTTCTTAGGAAGTGTCTTTAATTAATTATACTAAGGTGTGAATGGTTACTAACTAGCTGGTGGTTTCCAGAGGGAAAGCTCTCAGCCTGAGATTCCACATTTATCATGAAATGATGCAGAGGAGTCCTGAAACGATGCCTATAAAACATGAAAACGTTGGGGGTAAAATCTTTGACAATATCCTTTTCAGTTGATAGAAGAGGCTTCAAAGAAGAGAAACCTATGGCCGGGAGTATGTGTGAAGAAACTGTCATGCACACAGGGGCTCTGTGCTATTCTGCTGCTAGGACTGTTACAGATTGCCAGGAATGGAGGGCAGTTGTGCAGCACTAAACCTGTTTCCATGCAGGGTCAAGAGTCAAACTGGAGACCTCTCTGCATAAAGCCAGGATCAGGAAGAGCTATAACGTGAAGTAAAAAGGGTGACCAATGAAAAGCAAGCAAAACAAAAACAAGACAAAAATCTTGCACAATACAAGTGAGCAGCAGAGAAAATGATCTGTTCAGCCTTGATTTGGGGTTATTGGGGAAAAACCCTGAGTTTCAGGGCTACTATCTGAGCATTTGCATGGATAAAAAGTCTTAAATGACACTCACTTAAGGGTGCTCTTAAAATCCCCAAGATGACCAGGTCAATTTAAAGTGGATCCTAAAATAAATAAAAAAAAAAAGTGGGCTCTGATAAAGTATCAGAATGTCCTGGTGCCTGACATAAGCAATGAATTCCTGCAGGAATGCACTCTCAACCCAGGCCATGTATAATTTCATAGGATTATAAAAACTGGGAGGTCAGAATCAAAATCACAACACATACAAGGAAACAGATCACCATGAGTGAGTGGCAGCAGAACCAGTAAACTAGAGAACCAGGCCCACAAAGACTTCAGATACTGGGAAATACAGACAATGAGATAATTGTTTAAGACGTAGAAGAGAGAATAAAAAATGAGTGAAGAACAGGAAGACTATAAAATGACCAGGCAGATCTGAAAAATAATCTAAATGCTTAGTAATGATGAATAAGCACCCCTAGCTTCCTGTAGTAAGGCCAATACATTTTCTTTTAGGAAAAAAAAATGTCCACCTCAACTAACAGCATGCTTTTCGGCCCAGTGAGTTGTGCCATTCAACACAACCTATCTGTGCCTGTTCTGTGCCAGCAGAAGGAAACAGCATCACAAATATTCTTCCAGAATCATCCCTCTTCCTGATCTGGGCCTTTTCGTGCTACTTCTTCTGTTCTGGGACACCCTGGCTTTCTCCCCTAGATCCCAGAGCCCAATTAATCCTCCTCACTTCGGTGACACATTCAGATACTCCTCAGGTCTTCTCTCCACTTTACACAAATCCCTATTTCATTCGGGTTCCTCTAGGTCAAGTTGAGGGTCTCAGACCAGGCCTTGTTGGAGTGGCTGTGATCAGGACACATGCTGCCACCCTCACTTGCATGCCTGTGTGCAGAGCACCTTTGACATCACCCTCACAAACAGAGGAGGCAGCTTACAGAGTACAGCTACTCAGCTAGAAACGGGCAGAGCCGGGACTCCAATAGGTCTCACGCCAACGTCTTCTAATGCAACCCAGTGCTCTTTCCAGTATTTCACGGCTGCTCCATGGGAGCAAAGACGGTAACCAAGCAGCACTTTCTCTTCTTCCACTGTTAAATCTTATCAGCTTTTGAATTTGAATGGAATCTGCTTGGTTGGACATCTTTGGGTCATTGGCCAAATGTGGTCTTATGACAAAGGAAATATTCATTTATGCCTGTATGCCTGAAGACTACTAACTAAAGTCAATGGAGACATAAACAGGGTTCTTCTGGACAAAAGTCAGCCTAAATGTAGCACAGGAGGAAGAGGAGTGGGAGGGAAATGGGGTCCCTATGAGTCTCTCCTTTCCCTGTCCCAGGGGAATATCTTAGAGTCCTACAAGAAAAAAAAAAGTTTTTTAAAACTCTCAAAACAAACATTGAAAATGCCATAAAACATGACAATATGTGTATCCAGCTAGATAAAGTGTGAAATTTGCGTCAGAGCTTTGTTCCTTTTACTCCCTGGGAGTTTCAACAGAAATTATAAAGGAAACTGGTGCGCGCCCCCTTGTGGCAAGGTCTAGCATTGCAGGGCCACTCTAGCCCACCCCTGCACTACAGAGCTGCTCCGTGAGACAGACAAGGTGCTCCCCCACAACAGAGGTTACTCTCTAGTGCAGGCTGGGGGTTGAGGGGATGTTACAAAAACTAAATGAAAAGGGTCCTTCAGATCCTGAAAGGAAAGAACATAAAACAGAGTAATGTTTTAAAGTGCCTGAGTGGAGGAGGGTCTGGATCAGGGTACAAGGAAGCCTAGCTATGGAGGAAGTGATGGCTGAGCTGAACCCCAGCTGACAAGAAGACTCACACTAACCACCATGTTAATCATTGTTTCCCCTGGGTTTATTTAATAAAATGTCACCAACCACGTGACGATCAGGGATCAACATCGCAGGCAGGACAAAGGCCTCAAGGGAGGATTGAGCTCAGGGTGAGAAGCCGGCATGGCAGGTGACAGAAGCAATGGAAAGTATTCCAGTAAATAAGGGCTGAGGGTAGGGGGTCCCAATTCCACCTCTAGGAATTAGGTGGGAAAATGAGGTCTGTTTTACACTTCGGAATCCCTGTACCCCCTCACCCAGCCAGCTGGCTCTGAGAGCCCATCCACATCCTCATTGCCACAGACACCTTGAGTCCAACCTCCCGTGCTCTCCTACAGCCGCTTCCTAAAGGTTTTCTTGTCCCTTGCAAGGCAGTCTCCCCTCGGCAGAACAGTGACTGTTTAACGGAACGCAGTGTTTCAAACATGCTCAGAACCTTTCGACGGCTTCGCACTTGGACCAGACCCCTCTCAGGCTCTACTCTTTCTTCCCCGGCTCTGCTCTGGCCAGAGGAGACGTGAAGCTCTTTCCTGCCTCAGTGCTTAGTACTGCGGCTCCCTGTACCAGGACATGCTCTTCTCCTGGTCCTTGACAAGTCTGATGCCTCTTCATCCTCCAGGGCTCAGCTTAACCTTCCCAGAGAATTTTTTCCTGGCCATCCTGTCCAAAGAAGCCCCCAGGGGACTCTCGGTCATGTCATCATACTGATTTTCTTCACGGCAGCTCTCCTAGCATGTCATTATGTCATTTACTTGCCATGTTCTTGCTTTTGTCATTTTCCACACTGTGTTTGACACCCAGGAGGCGGGGACTATAGCCCTCCTATTCACCACTGGCTCCTCAGCGCCTGGCAGAGCTCCTGGCGTCCGTGTGATATTTGCGGGACAGGAGTTGGAGGCCCACGTTCCTTCCAGGAATGAGCTAGCCCAGTAGCTCTCAAGTTTCATTCAAAACCTCTTTCCAAATGGAACCACAGGCAGAACCTAAGAATGAAGTGAGACATAGCCCTGCCCTCCTGGTTCTTTCCCTGCGTCACTGAGAGCCCTCACTGAGCCAAGGATGCCATTGGCTATTGAAAAACACCTGCAAAGTGTGTGTGTGGGGGGGTGAGTGGTCATGAACCGCATGCTCCTCGGCCCGGTGATCTCTGGCTGCGCCCGTCCTGATCTGTAGGCAGTATGGAAAATGGCACCACAAATCGTCCTGTGCACTTTAGGGAGGTGGCTAGAGTGCAACGGACTGGAGGAAAATGTCATCAGGAAATGTATTTGGGAACGTGATGATTCACGCCTAGGGTGTGTGCGAACTCTCTGGGGACACAGAGCCGTGGGTGGCAGTGCAACGTGGGCTCAGGCACGTTTGGGAGAATTCCTGGAGACACTGTGGGTCCTGGGGAGGGAGCACAGACCAGCCCCTTCCCCGCCACCATTTTCCTTCTCCGGAACATTCTCACACCTGGCAGCACAGGCCAGCAGGCACAACGGAGGGCAAGCCAGCAGGTGCCTGGCATGCAGGTGTCCCGGGAAAGTTCCCAGGTGCTCTGACCTCTCTCGTGCCCATTTCACATGTTCTCAGCTCCCCTTTCCCTCACTGCCTCCAGGACCAGCTGTGAGCCAGCGCAGCCGGAAGGCTGTACCCTGTACCTCTTCCTTTCTGATGCCCATCAGCCGTGCGATCTCTCAGTATAGCCCCCTGGAAAGGCTGATGATAATGACACCCACGTCATGTGACCGAGGTAAAGCGTATACGAGTTAATGAACGTAGACGGGCCTGGCACCAAGGCAGTGCAAAGGATGGACACTGTCATCTACCCGGGGCGAGGCGTCCCAGCTCAGAGCTGGCTAAGTTGGAGCCTGACTTGCGTGGATGGGAGCTTCCGTTCTCGGGCCAGTGGGATGAGGCTGGGACAAAGAGGACCTGTATGAAAGGATCTCAATTCCCCCAGCACCTCGGAGAGAAGGTATTCTTGCTCTCTCCTTTTCAGAGACAAGAGAGCCAAGGTTTAGGGAAGCTACAGGAGGTGTCTGAGGTCACGAAGTCAGGAGTGCCTGGCCCTGGGCTCCAGCTAAGTCCGGGGAGCTTGGGCTGGTCACTGCGGCCGCCCTGTGAGGCTGCAGAGGCAGGAAAGGGACGGGCATGTCCCTCTTCTTACCGGGAGCCTCCCAGGGCGGTGCAGAGAGGAAGGCGGGCCAGCATGGCTGGCCTGACCCACCGCCGGGTAGCTGGCTCTGGGAGTGCGCGGTGGGAGGGGCCCCGGGTCTCCTCCCCAGAAGTAGGGCCTGGGACCACCTGCCGCAGGGAGTGAGCTAAACTGAGCCCAAGTCTGCGCCTGGACCTCCGCCCTCCGCCCCACCCCTCCACGGTCAGGTTGTCAGGTTCGTACACACCCAGCCCACTCCCGGCAGCCACGCCCGCTGCCTCGCGCGCCCCACCTTGGCCAAACCAGACTGGCAAGCCTCACCAGGTGGCAGCCGGGCCTGGAGGAACTTGCGGGTGTGGGGGTGACGTGGAGGTCACTGGGGCTCCCTGAAGTCTGGGAGCCTGGAGAGAAGCTGCTGTCTGCAGAGACCAGGAAACCTGCTCTCGGTCTTCACCTCCCCAAGGATCGTCCTCGCGAGAGTTGAGGATGTCTCCAGCCCAGCTTCACTCCAGGGGTCCCCTCTAAGAGGGACGCAGGGGCAGAAGCGGAACCTGGGGCTCCCCGGTTGCACGGCCCCTGGCTGACAGTGGCGGCTGTGAGCTGAGTGACTCTGGGCCCTGCTGCCCTTGGAGATGGGGATTTCAGGACCAAGCTTCAAGGCCTGCTGAAGCTCAGGGAGAGTAGGGTAAAAAGGTGACACTGCGGCTTGGAAATCACACCTGGTGTGTGTGCATGGGTGCTCAAAGTCCCGGGAGGAGAATCAGGGCGGGACTGCAACATGGCCATCCCGACCTAGAGAGTGAGCGCTCCCTTTCCCTCTCTGTCTCTACAGGGACCACATGTGCCCTATCACAGAAGCATTTTAAAAAGATGAAGCAGAGATGAAGCTGAGAGCCCCGGCCGGACGTCATCAGCTTTGGGCACATGCTAAGCATTTGCTAGTTAGGGCTCCTTCATTATAAAAAATTGGCTGCAGGGCTCCTGGGCTCACTGGAGAGAGGGACACAGAGAAAGGGAAAGTGGGAAAGCACCCCCTAGGGGGTGGCCCTGCTGCAACCTGTTGTCTGCAGTCTTCTCTCTGGATTTGGGCACACCTGGCATGACTTTTGAGCCGCCCCTCCAAGGTTGGCCATGCGGGATCCAGCTGCCTTAACCGCCTGTCCTGGCTGGCCCTAGTGCTCCTTGAACACCTCACAACGACCGTGTCACTGGTTAGCAAGCTGAGGACTACTGAGGTCACACAACTTAACTGGGTAAGATTAAGTTAGTAATCCTAACCAGGTACGTAGATTGCAAGCGCAGAATTCCAGCGGCTGATTTCACCGACATTGCCCCACACTGGCAGGAACTTGCGTACTCACGCCATCTACAAATGCCGGGGCTGCGGAAATAACACGATCTCCATCACTGTTCTTCAGGTTCCGGTAGGTGGTGTGGATAGAGACCGCCTTCCAGTTCACGCATTCTTCCCGGACTCATTCACTCCCCCTCTCTCGTTTCCTCTCTCTCCCCTTTCCTCCCACGTGCGCGGGCGCGCACACGCACGCGTGCATACACACCACGCCTTTTCTTGAGACTTTTCCAATGACGTCACTACTGGCCGCAGAAGGGGTCCACGGTCCCAGCAATGATCGTTGGCTGCCACCTAGCGGCACAATGTGGTAATGTCGCATTTGTTTTCTATTTTCCATCCTCACCCCCTCTTTTAAATTACATTTTTGTCCTAGGGAGTGAGCGCTTTTTGGAGAGAGAAAGAGAAGGGGAAAGTGAGAAATCACTCTCCAGGGGGTTGGCCACTCTGTAATCCCTTCTCCTCCATTCTCCTCTCTGGATTTTAGCCATGCGCGCACAGGTGCCCCGAGTGTTTTTCAAGCCGCCAAGTCTAGATTCAGACAGCTCATTTCACCATGTGGGAGCCAGCGCCTTAACCACCGCCACTACTAGCCTTCTATGTCCTCCTAAACTGGGATATACAAGAACCAGTAGTCAAAACGTTAAAAGCTTGTGGTGGCTTCTATCTCAGAGTCTCTTTTAAAAATCCCTCATTCAGATAGATGATAGTAACAAGATATTGATTGGTGAATCTTTCAGTGGGGGCTCTAAGTTTACCTTGACAATGAAATAGGATAACCACAACTCACTGAGCGTCGAGGAATGAGGCATCGTACCAGCTGCTCTACGTTGGTTTATTTACGTGTTAATTAAACGACCCTTTGAGGCGTATATTATTACCTGTTTCACGGACTTTAGCATTGGGATTCACAGAGATTACATGACTTCATTAATGACAGTTAATATGCAGGAGCCACAGGATTCAATATCTTAGTTTGTGCAGCGTGTAGAAGTTTACCAAGAGGGTGAATAGGTGGCTTGGTGGTTAAGGGCACAGGACTCTCATATGGCCGACAGCAGTTCAAGTACCGGACCTGGTGGCTTTCTCTCTCGCTCTCGCTCTGTCCTTCTCTGGTCAAATTTAAATAAATAAATTAAGTAAGTAAGTAAGTTAAATAAAATAATTATTTTTTAAAAATTATCAAATGGTCCTCTCAACAGCCTTGGAGAGCTACAGGAAGATGTTAGTCCTATTTTAGAAATGAAGAATATATAGGGGTCAGCAGGTGGCATGGTGGTTGGAGTGCTGGACTCCCACATGGCTGACTCGAGACCTGGACCTGGCGACTTCTCTCACTTTCCCTCTCTCTCTCTTTCTCTCTCTCTCTAGTGACTATAGCAAATTAAAATAATAATAATAATAATAAATAATTCTTTAAAAATAAAGAAATGAAGAATGCAGACCCAGGAAGTTAAACAACTTCTTGAAAGTTACACAGTGGGTATTCCAACAGAAAGGATTGAAATCTATGTCGGATACGGAGCATCAGTTACTGAAAGTGTGACCTCAGGGAAGTCATCTTACTATTTGATCTTGGTGACCAGCTAACCAGCAAACCACCATGCTAACCATCGTTGCCCCTAGGTTTATTTAGTGAAAAGTTCCTCCTTTAGTGCTATCGTATGCCAAAGTTTGGTATTTGAGTGGGTATGTTTCTGGGTTCTGTTTTCTAATCTATTGGTCAGTCTGTCTGTCTGTAACATAAGATCTTTTTTTTTTTTTTTTGGAGAGGTTTTTGCTATAGGGCGTGTGCACTCGCCAGACAGAGAGAGACAGAGAGACAGAAAGCGAGAAATCACCCCCTAGGGGGGATGGCCACGCCGCAATCCCTTCTCCTCCGTTCTCTTCTCGGGATCTTGGGCACGCATGCACATGCACCCAGTGTGAGTTTTAAGCCACCAGGTCCAGGATGCGAACCGCGGTCGACTACATGGGAGTCAAGCAACATAGCCATTACGCTAACTGCTGGTCCCCAACATAAGATCTTAACCCTATAGCTTCATAATAAATTGCAGGTCTTTCTCATACTTCTTTTTCAGAATTGTATTATGTTGACTCGGTGTTTCTTTTTAAATTAAAAAATATTAAAACTTTAATTGCCAGAGGGTGCATGTGCTCTTCAGAAAGAGAGGGGAGAGAGAGAGAGAGAGAAAGCAACTTCACCAGTGGGGACGTGGTCACCTTTCAACCATTTTTCTTCCATTTCTCCTTTCCGTCAGGATTTTGGGCATGTACACACATGCACCCAGGTTACACATTAGCTCAAACATGGGCAAAAATCCACTTTACTATCATATTCAAGCACCTGGAGATGGGATTTTGAACCGTAATTGGCCATGTGGGATTCAGCTCCCTTAACCGCTGAGCTATGGGGCTGGCCCACCACAGTTTTATAAAAATCTTACTCAGACCTTTATTGGAGTTGCAATGAAAATATAATAGAAAAATTGGGAATAATTTGTATCTTTACAATGTTAAATTTTCTTATCCATAAACATGTAGTACTTATCTACTTAGGTGTTCTTTAATGTTATATGGGTTTTTTTTTTAAAGAATTAGCTATTTAACTTTATTTATCTATTCACTTATTTTTTAATTTGACCAGAAAGAAACACACACACATACACACACACACACACACACACACACACACACACACACACACACACACACCGAAAGTGAGAAAGCAAGCCACCGGGTCTGGGACTCAAACCATAGCTGGCCATGTGGAACTGTCCAACACCTTAACCACCATGCCACCTGCTGCTTCCCATGTTATACAGGTTTTTTTTTAAGGAATCATTTTATTTAACTTTATTTATTTTAATTTGACCAGAGAAAGACAGAATGAGAGAGAGAGAGGGAAAGTAAGAAAGCAAGACACCAGGTCTGGAACTCAACCTGCAGCCAGCCATGTGGGAGCCCAGCACCCTTAACTACCAAGCCACCTGCTGGCTCATGGTATAGAGTTTTTTAAAAAGTTTCTTTGTGTACAGTTGTACAAATAGTTTTCAGAAAGTTCATCCAAATATGTATTATGAAAAAACTATGCATGGATAGCAAATTTTTTTGAACCAAATTAACTTGTACTTTAATTCCATTTTTCCACAAAATGGATTTGGATTTAGATTCTTTTAAATTTATTGTGAGTACTTTATTGATATACTCTCTCTCTCTCTTTCTCTCTCTCTCTCTTTTGGAGAGGTTTTTGCTATAGGGTGTGCACACTTGCAAGAAAGACAGACAGACAGAAAGCGAGAAATCACCCCCTGGGGGGAATGGCCATGCCGCGCAATCCCTTCTCCTCCATTCTCCTGTCGGGATCTTGGGCATGCACACGCGCCCAGCGTGAGTTTAAGCCACCAGGTCCAGGACACGAACCTCAGTCGACTACATGGGAGTCCAGCGACATAGCCATTATGCCAGCTGCTAGTCCCAATATAGTGTCTCTTTTTAAATTAGGTTTTAGATATTTTTTCCAATATAGAAAATGTAATGAACATTTTCTCATTCTTTATTTTCTAAGGTGCCAGAGAGTGCATGCACTTGCCAGAGAGAGACAGAGAGAAAAGAGAGAGAAAGTGAGGAAGCATCCCCCAGCACAGGGAAGGGAGTGGCCAAAAGGAATTGAATGCTGCTGACAATCTTTAGTGAGCTTGGAAATGGATCTCCACTCTCGAGCTTTCAGATGGTGTGCCAGACCCAGCAAACACCTTGACTGAAGCCTTGTAAGAGACCCTGAAGCTGAAGTCAGCTAGGCCATGCAGCCTTCTGACCCAAAGAAACCAAACTAGATCGAGATATTTACGAACATCAGACTTAACGACATCCTTTGCTCATAAACCTCTGGTTGGGACAGATATCCCAGACCCAACTCCAATGATCCATTCCTCTTAAGTCAACAGGGCTACTGAGACCTACTCTCTCCAATGCATTCCTGTTCCACTCTTTATCCTTTGTCTACACATCCCTGCTGAAGAAGCAGGTGCACACTGCCTTCATTCTGCATGCTGTTTCCATGACAGGTCCTAGAACATAGTAGGCATTCTGTTTTTAACTCACATAGAGCTGGATGCTCCTCTTGGGCCTGAGAATGATGCCAGGGACATACTTGACACCAAGACTCCAGCTGTAGCTACAGCAGAAACTCTCCAGAGACCTGCAACCCCCTTCCCCTCTTATCCCTCCCTTAGCCCTCAGATCTTCCTGTCTTATATCTTCCTTAGCCCTCAGATGCCTCTGGCCAGCCAGACACAGCTCTTGGGAGAAGAACTGGAGCCTTAATGAGGGTCGGCAGACATAATCCCCTCTACCTCCTGGAGGTGGTGTGAAGACCTGGAACTGGGGAACTAGAGACAGACATGACATACAGCATCAAGGACAGAAAGAAGCAGAAAGAGAGTCATGCAGAGATGGACAAAGGAGGTCAAAGACAGCAAAAAGCACAGAGAAAACCAGAAACAGGCCCAGAGAGAGGCAGAGACACAAAGAGAACACCGTCAGGTGGGAAATGGTTAAGGAATAGAGACCTCACCTTGACGATGACAGAAAGAGGCTCCTTGGTCATGCGCCCATCCCTGTCATTCAAAGCAGCAGTTTGCCTTTCAAAATTGACCAGTCTGAGAGCCAGTCACGGGGCTTCCTGTGGTCACAGCCTCAGAGTGTGCCCAGTATCTTCTTGAAATTGTGTTTCCTTTTCTGTAAAAGGTGGGATAATCAGTGCAGTTCCTACCCAAGCAGTATCACCCAATGAGAGAGTCAAAAGGAGGGCTTTTAGGTAAGAGGGAAGATACCCAACAGGAGGGAGGAGCCTGGAGTTACCTGTCCCATTCTGCACCTGATGGATATGTCTGAGTCTGTTTTCCCATCAGTAATGCGGTTGCTAAGATCCCCTCCACCTATGAGGTCTGGACAGCTGAGAGCTTTGGAGAGAAGGTGATGGGCTGAGAGCAATATGGGTAAGCCCAATGCTGGGAGCTTCGTGGAATGAAAGAGCACATGACAAACTGGTCACATGAATTTTATGGCTGACAGCTTGCTGGCCCTTAATTAGATATAATTATATTAAACAGGAAAAGTCAACTGGGATTTCACTCAATTAAACAGAGCCTTATTAAAACTACACATATATGTTGACCCACAGTGTGAGTTCAGCAGACACTGGGATTTTTGTCTGTCATGTTCACTGCTTATTCTCAGGGTCTAATACAGTGCCCAGTGCAAAGCAGGCTCTCAATAAATGTTTGGTGAATGAACTTATGTGATATCTATAGGAAAATGAAACTCCAACTAGGAAAATACAGCATTGTTTATCCCAACTTCTTTATTACTAGAATCTCTCCAGGTTAACATCTCATGTTCTCTGATAGCAGATCTGAATGGCTGACAGATGGGAAGACACAGGGAATTAAGGAGTAGCTAGAGAAAGAAGCATGTTCTCCCAGGCAAATCAACCCAACTATAGGCCTGCCTGACCACACATTTACAGGGAGCCCTAAAACCCTTGTCCCCATGGTCCCCTGAAATTCTGAGGGACTTTTTCCAAGCAAAAACAATGGAAAATGGAATTCAAGTACAGCTTTATTTTGGTGCAAAATTCTTTGAAATTCATGCCGTTTTTACACAATACACATTTTCCATAAACTTTCTGAAGACTTATAACAGTTAGTGTTTAATTTGTCGAGGAAAAACAGGATCAAGATAAAATACTGGAGCACAACAGGTTGGGAGAAAGGTAAGAGGTTAAAGCTTTTTAAGATCTTACTGTTGTTCACAAGGACAGATTTCTGGGGACGATTGTAGGGTCTGTCTCCTACACCAAAGTTGAAGAAAATACTGTCTCAGAATTCCCCTCCAACAACCCACACTCCCTGTATAAGTACCCCCAGATTTTCTGGAAAATAAAAGGGCAGAATCTTGTGTATTCATCATCACTGTGTCTTCATTACCTGGAACTGTGCTCCGTGAATAGTGTTCCATGAATGAATAAGTGAGCGAGTTTATTTATTTATTTAAAAACTTTATTCCTGCCTCAGGTCTATTCATACACACAGCATGGGAGGACACCAGCCCACATAGGGAGCAGCCGGGGGTCAGTCCTTCCGTCCTCGTACTGGCAAAGGCCTCTACTACAGAGCATTCGTGGTGACCTAGACACCTTTGGGAGCCTGCGGTGGCGCCAGAACTGAAGACGGAGCTGGGCCTTGGTTTTGGTCTTTGTCTGAGTTTCGGCCTTGTTGGCCTTTGGCCGAGAGAGCCTGAGGCCCTTGGCAATACGGGGGCAAGCACATTTCTCGAGCGTAGGGTGGGCAATGTAGGCAAGATGACTGAGCTTGCAGCTGCTGCTCTTCGGGACACCCTTCTGAACCTCCTTGGGCTTTACGAGGGCCTTGATGGCACTGGTGCACTCATGGCCTTGGCGTTGTTGGCCTGCATCTTCTTCAGACCCCTCCTGTTGTGCTTCTAGGCAAAGCGCATTTCCTCAGGAACTTGGGGTCCACCCATTGAGAATCATATCTTTGTGATCGAGGTTTCTTGATGCCATTTCTATGCCATTTTCGGGACTGGTTGTGTATGGTGTGGTTCTTGGACTTGGCCATGTCTGCACCGAAACCTACGGCCACCGAGGAGCCTGGGGCCAGAAGAGTGAACTTATTTTTCTGATTTAAACGCTTCATAGTTACTTGTAATTCTCTTAAGGCTATAGAATAGTCACAAGAGAGAATGTCATAGGAGGTAAGGCTGAAAATATTGGTTGACTCTAGACCTAAAAATAACAAAGCTAGCAATTATGATATAGGAGTAAGTGAGACAATCTGTGGTGTGCTCAGTGTCCTATTTTATTTTTTTGTAGGAGACTAAATATATCTAGCTGTTAACATCGATAAATCAAAATTATAAATGTAGTTTGACTATGCAAAGTTCTTTACTTATAAAAGAATAAAAATAGAAACTGTGCATTAGCTGCTATTGGTGAAAGATTAGGACAGAGTTTACATTTCATTTTATACACCTCGGTGTGATTTGAAATAAAACTAAGGTGTATGCTTTACTTCTGTGATTAAATTTATTTTGAGGATATTTTATTTTTCCATTGATTTTAAAATTTACAGTTAATCATTGTACATCTTTACAGTGTACAACATGGTCCATTCCAGATGCGTATGGTGCATATTAATTGAGTCAATGACATTACCGTATATATTATCATCAACAGGAGATTAGGTGAGCCAGACCATTCAGGGGCTTAATGCCAAGCAGAAGAGAGAAGACTGTGCTTCACTGTGAAAGCCCACTTTGCTCAGGTGGTCTGCTTCCTGCACAGGCTCATGATCGGTAACATAGATCCAAGATGGCAATCCCTTGCCATGATGAACTGAATAAAGTAGGCTGGGGAGAGGCTAAGATAAGTGACTGGAAACAGGCAAACGCTGGTAAACATCTCCTGAGGTTTCTTATCTCTCACTCGCTGGTGCCTCCAATTCAGGAACTCACGGAGATGTCTGATGTTGAGCTTCTCTGTTGCCCTGGCACAGAATCACATGGTATTTGGTAAAACCTTCTTATCTCTGGTCAACTCAGGCATTCTTTCCTGTTGATTCTAAGTCTTTTGGAGATAAAGACTTGTGCTTTTAACCAATTACTAAGCTAAGAATTTCTACACCCACCTATAATCTGTAATCCCCCACTTACAGATGTCCCGTCTATTTGGGGTAGGTCAATATAAAGGTTCCATCTGTTGATTTATAATTTTGCTTTTGTCTTCTGCCCTCAGAACTGAACAAAAGAATCAATGCATCTAAGAACCCCAAAATACTTTCTGGGCATTGTTCATTCATATTCACACTTAGAATGAATAGTTTTAATGATTTCTACACAGTGTGGTTATTTCCATTGATATGACAAAAACCTGTGGATGGTGAGTGGTGGGAATAAGGGTATGACTGGACAACAGAAGATTCCCATGTCCGTGTATCACACTTCAGAGAGCTCAGGCTGTAGAGTCAGTGAGGACTGGGTTTAAATCCCGGTCCCAGAAATCTCTGCCTTTGATAATTACTCAGTCTCCACAGGCCTCTGTTTCCCACCTCTAGAACACAGAAACAGTATTTCCTACAGAGCAGGATGATCCGAGTAACAGTGAGCACACAATGGGCACTCAAGTCTCACTTGTGTTCCCAGGACACCAATGAAGGGTTTCTGAGCATGAATCCAACCATACTAGCCTGGAGGACAGAACCCACACCAATGAATGGAAGAGGCCAGGGGATTCCTCCACTTGGTGAATTGGACACCCTGATCCTAGGCTCGCTGACCATCATCATTGCCCTTGGTGGGCTGGCAGGAAACAGGGTTGTGCTCTGGCTCTCAGGCTTCTGCATATGCAGGAACTCTTCTCCTCTACATCATTAGTGCTGGCTTCCGCTTCCCTTGCAGCTATATCACACATTCCCTGCTGGAACTCATCAGACCCTTCCATTCCATCTCTGTTTCTACCACAAGCTTCCTGGATACTGTGACGATCTCTTCCTACATCTGTGCCATTAGCACTGGGTGCTGTCTGTCCATCCCGTACCTGTCTGGTACTGCTGCAAACTCAGACACCTGTCAACTACCATATACTCATGGTCTGGGCCTTGTTCCTTTTGTTGAGCATTCTAAACAGGTTTTCTAGACTTTCTATTTGGGAATAGTGACTATCATTTGTGTCAGGCATTTGATTTAATAACATCTGCATGGGTCATTTTAAATTTAAAGTTCTCTTTGAACCCAGCCTGGCTCTCTAGAAAATGCATGATTTATGTGACTCCCAGCAAATGTCACTATAAGGCTTCATCCCATCTCTCTATGAGCTTTGCCAACTGAGCCCAGAACTCTTCCTAGTTTTGATGAATCCCACATTTAGTAGAAGGCTGAAAGCAATATAGGAGAAAGTACAAATTTCTTTAATAGGTACACTTGATAGGGACAAAAGGAAGATTACTTTCTGACAAGTTCATTGTGTCTCTTTTATACAATTTCAGTCTCAGTAAAATTAAAAGAATTAATTTTTTAAAGATTTTTGTCATAGGGCACATGAGCTCACTGGAGAGACAGAAAGAGACATTGACAGGGAAAGTGAGAAATCAACCCCTGAGGGGATAACCATGCCACAATCCCTTCTTCTCTACTCTCCTCTTGGGATTTTTAACATGCATGCACATGTACCCAGCATGAGTTTCAAGTCATGGGATCAGGACTCAAACCATGGTTAACCATGTGGAAGTCCAGCATCTTAACCACCATGAACCTGCTGGCCCCCAAATAATTAAATTTTAATTCAACTCCAAAAGGGCAGTCTTTTTCATTTTGGCAGACCTTAGAATACCTCTCAAGCTAAATAAATATTTATTGACTAGAACCAATCACTGTGATGCAGTGGTAATGCAAGTTCTCTCCAAGGCTGGAAGACTGGCTTTGGGAGGAATTAGCTTGACAACCGACTGGGTTTGGGTACAGGTGCCCAGAGTACTGAAGAAGAATCAAAGCTGATGGGATTTTGTTAGGGTGCTTTCTCTCTCTCGCACATGTGGTCTGTTAAAAAAAAAAAAAGTGTATTGATTGAATGACTTATTTAATGAGTATGAACTTGAACTTTTTAAAAGAGGTTTTTGCCTTAGGGCACGTGTGCTCATTGGAGAGAGAGAAAAAGTGCAAGATAAAGTGAAAAATCATCTCCTGGAAGGGCAGCTATGCCACATCTCTTTTCCTCCATTCTTCTCTCAGGGTCTTTCACATGCATGCACATGCACCAGGCATGATTTTCAAGCTACTGGGCCTGGGACTCAGATGGCAGTCACCCATGTGGGAGTCCAGGAACATAACTGCTAAGCCATCTGCTGTCCCAAAATTGATGAATTATTAAGTCAAGCATGTGCTAAATTTTTATTTACTAGATTTGATTGTCCATCTTTAAGTTTATTTTTTCATCATTTTCAACTCTGAAAGCAGGAAGTCAAATTTCATAATCATATCAATCAATGTTGAAACATATTTAAGGCTTGATATAGTCTGTCTTCCTGTAGTTTTCTTTCACATGCTCCCTATTAGAATCCTTTTTGCATCTCTTTCCATTCCTTCACTTTTGTGTTCACCCTGATTCTCTTTCTCTGGAGTCCCTCTAATCGCTCATGCAAGATTGCCAGTGGGTCTCACTAGATTCTATATTCTTTGATAACAGAATGTATTGCAGATTTATGTTTCATTCCAAAGAGCTCACAGACAAGCACTTCTATAGGCCACCAGCTTATCTGAGACACTTGTTGAATTCTATGTTAAGGCCTCCAGACCTCCACAGATCTTGAATTCTACAAACCTGAAAACTTACCACCACATACATGCCTCTGGTTTCTGTTGCTTAAATATTCTGAAGCAGATAGTGGAATGGCAGCCTTAATGGCATGTTGAGGTCATCTTATGATGAAAAGTGGAGCCTTGAAGATTTTAGAAATGTCCTTGGGACCAGCAGTTAGTGTAATAGCTATGTCGCTGGACTCCTATGTAGTCGACCGCGGTTCGAGTCCCGGACCCAGTGGCTTAAAATTCACGACAGACCCGTGTGTGTGCATGTCCAAGATCCCGAGAGGAGAATGGAGGAGAAGGGATTGTGGCGTGGCCATCCCCCCTGGGGGGTGATTTCTCACTTTCTGTCTCTCTGTCTCTGTCTGTCTGGTAAGTGCACACACCCTCTTTAAAAAAAAAAAGATTTTAGAAATGCCCTTAGGACTTTTTCTTCACCATCTTGACAAGTATCACCTAGATCCCTTCTACCCTGCTAATCTCTTTAGTAACTAGTTGATGGCACTACACATTTAATTTTATGTACTAGAAGTGCATTTTTATTTTTTACTAGAAGGCCAGGTTATACATTTTCAAAAATGTTCTCCTCTTCCCTTTTTATTATAAGTTCTATCTTTAAGTCATTTTTTTTTTACCTTTTCATTTTACCATATGCTGCTAATAACACCCATGCAGCTTCTTCTTCTATATCTTGCTTTTAAACTTTACTTGCCAGATCTTCATCATTTTCCATTTTGGCATTCTACAAAAGCTTATGGCATGAACATGATGCAATCAAATGCTTTACAATGGCATAACAAAGATGACCTTTTCTCCAATTTCCAAGACATGTTCCTAATTCTCCTCTGAAATCTTCTGAGGATGGCCTTTGCTGTCCATGTTTCTATCAGTATTCCAGTCAACATTTAACTAATCTCTAAAAAGTTTCAGTTCACTTGTTTATATTACAGTTAATCACATATATCTTTACAGTGTATATAATTTATTTTTCCAGCATAATTACCATGCATATCTATCAAGACAAAGACATTACTATACACATCAGCAGCAGCAAATAGTTTGGTATTTTTTTGTCAGTTAAGTGTACATTTTCTTCTTTTTCTTCCTCTGTTCCCCTCCCTCCTTCCCTCCATTATCCACTCCCGTACTACCCCTACCCTTACTATGTCTAGTATCTACTGTTGTTCTCCCTGCTACTATATCTTCCAAACTTTCAGTTTCTGCCATAAAGTGAAGATAACTGGTATATATTGAGTAGGGATATACAAAATCTGTCTTTTATAGTCTGACTTGCTAACTTCACATTTGTCCCCTTTGTATTAAATTTCAGGGTTTCATTGTTTTTTTTTAATGACTGATTAGCATTCCACAGAGTACATATGCCACATTTTTTCAATCCAATCATCTATTTTTTTGACATTTGGGTTGATCCCATCTCCTAACGATTATAAATAATTGCAATTAACTTGTATGTATGAGTGTTTTTCAGCTGAGGGTTTTTCTATCCTTTGGGTAAATACCTGAAAGTGGAATTACTATGTTGTATGGTAGTTCTATTTGTAGGTTTCTAAGGAATCTCCATATTGTTCTCCAAAGTAATTGTACTAATTTATATTCCCACCAACAATGTAGGAGAGTTCCCTTTTCACCACATCCTCATCAACACTTATCATTATTTATTTTTTTAATTTTAGCCATTCTGACTGGGGGTAGGTAGTATCTCATTGTGGTTTTGATTTGCATTTTCCTTATGATAAGAGATGTCAAGGATATTTTCAAATGCTTTTGGGCAATTCATATATCTTCTTCAGAGAATTGTCTGTTTAGCTCATTTTCCCATCTTTTAATTGGATTTTTTATTTTAAAGAGAGGTTTTTGCTATAGGGCGCATGCACTGGCTGGAAAGACAAAGAGAGACAGACAGAAAGTGAGATATCATCCCCTGGGGGGATGGCCAAGCCACAATCCCTTCTCCTCCATTCTCTTCTTGGGATCTTTGGCACACACATACACGTGCCTGACATTAGTTTAAGCCACTGAGTCTGCTGGTCTTGAACTGTGATTGATTATGTGGAAGTCCAGCAACATAGCCATTATATCATCTGCTGGTCTTGGACTGATTGTTTTTTTGTGAGTAAGCTGCTTGAGTTCCCTGTATATTATTATTATCAGTCCTTTATCTGAGGTATAATTTGCAAATATATTTTCCCACTCTGAGGGCTGTCTTCTTTTTTAAAATTTTTTATTATCATCATAATCTTCTTTATATTACATTGGATTACATGTAACTTTACAGTGTATTACAATGCTTTTTCAAAAGGGAATGCCATGCATGTCAGTCAATACAGAGACATTAATCTCCCCGCTTCAACATTCAGTATCTTTTCTATGTTTTCCCCAATCATTATTATTATTATTCTAATTATCTTTTTAAAACAGTCAATCTCTATTTCTCATTTTGCTTATAAAAAGACTTTGCCCATCATGAAGTACTTCTCAGACCAATCTAGTTGAGAATACTATACATGTCATCATCAACAGGTAATAAGCCATATCTGTTTCTCACTAACGTCCTGCCTCT